>NC_037354.1:20963227-21266257 GCF_002263795.3 Bos taurus
CACATCCATACATGACTACTAGAAAAACCATACCTTTGAATAGATGGACTGTTGTTGGCAAAGTAATATCTCTGCTTTTTAATATGCTGTCTAGGTTGGTCATACCTTTGCTTCCAAGGTGCAATTGTCTTTTAATTATAGGGCTGCAGTCACAATCCACAGTGATTTTGGAGCCCAAGAAAATAAAGTCTCTCACTGTTTCCATTGCTTCCCCATCTATTTGCCATGAAGTGATGGGACCGGATGCCATGATCTTCATTTTCTAAATGTTGAGTTTTAAGCCAACTTGTTAACTCTCCTCTTTCACTTTAATCAAGAGGCTCTTTTGTTCTTCTTTGCTTTCTGCCATATGGGTGGTGTCATCTGCATCTCTGAAGTTATTGATATTTCTCCTGGCCATCTTGATTCCACGTTGTGCTTCTTCCAGCCCAGCATTTCACATGATGTTCTCTGCATAGAAGTTAAATAAGCAGGGTGACAATATACAGCCTTGACATACTCCTTTCCCAATTTGGAACCAGTCTGTTTTTCCATGTCTGGTTCTAACTGTTGGCTCTTGACCTGCATACCAATTTCTCAGAAGGCAGGTAAGGTGGTCTGGTATTCCAGTCTCTGGAATTTTCCACAGTTTGTTGTGATCCACACAGTCAAAGGCTTTAGCGTAGTCAATAAAACAGAAGTAGATATTTCTCTGGAACTCTCTCCTTTTTCTATTATCCAATGGATGTTGGCAATTTGATCTCTGGTCCCTCTGCCTTTTCTAAATCCAGCTTGAACACCTGGAAGTTCTTGGTTCACATATTGTTGAAGCCTTGCTTGGAGAATTTTGAGGTTTATTTAGTAAATAAACTAAAGCTTTATTTACAAAATAAACAGAAAACTAGGATTGGCTTAAGGGCCATATTTTACTCATTACTGGTCTCCATGAGCCTCTTCAAGATCCATCATGCTTGGAAATAACAAAAGTCAAATATATTCCTTCTGAAACCATAGGGTAAGCTTTGTCTGTCTACAAAAATTCTACCTATTGGGCTGAAAGCTCCTCTTTGAGAAGGTTAAGTATTAAATAAGAAAGTAGTTAAAAAATTAATAAGTAAGGTGTTTAATAGTATGATAATATATTCAAGTATTCTCACCTTAAAATGTAAATCTCAAAATTTTCAAAACTTGTAAAAATAAAAACTTTAGATTTATATTTCATTTTGAAGAATAAACTCAAACTGTGTACCTCAGATTGGAACTTGAACCCATGTGCTGGAATTTGAACCCTGCCAAAACCCACAGTACCTGGTTTCAGGACCTAATGAAGCTCAGGTTCTCGATGTATCATTGTAAAAAGAATTTAGTGAGTGACAAAGTGATAGGTAAGAAGTGGATTTACTCAGATTCAGAGATCCACACCACAGAGAGCGTGTGGGCCATCACAGAGGGCAAATTCCTATATGAAATGTGGCGTGTTTAGTTTTTATAGGCTGGGCAATTTCATATGCTAATGAGTGGGAAGATTAGTTGATGGTCTCTGAGCAGAAAAATCCATTGCAATCATTTGGGTCTTTTGCATATTTTCCTGGGTATGTTCAGCCTTTTTGGCCATATCCGTATTTTAAAAAACTGAATAAGCCAATTAGAGCAAATGATTCACTGGAGTCTGAGGCCCAGAAGGTGCTTTCTGAATTTTGTGCCTGATGTCTGGGGCAGACTGGGCTATGAAATACATAGCCAAGGGTCTTGTCCCTCAGGGGAGGAGGGATCCATATTTGTATACTTCCTAAAAGTCTCCAATACTTTGGCCACCTGATGCAAAGAACTGACTCATTGGAAAAGGCCCTGATGCTTGGAAATATTGAAGGCAGGAGAAGGGGATGACAGAGGATGAGATGGTTGGATGGCATCACCAACTCAATGGACTTGAGTTTGAGGAAGCTTCAGGAGCTGGTGATGGACAGGGAAGCCTGGTGTGCTACAGTCCAAGGGGTCACAAACAGTTGGACACAACTGAGCGACTGAACTGAGCTGAATTGAACTAAAAGTCTCCTAAAAGTGGAGAGTTCTGACAAGACGTGGTCCACTGGAGAAGGGAATGGTAAACCACTTTGGTATTTTTGCCTTGAGAACCCCATAAACAGTATGATAGGGGGGAAAAAAAGGATACTGAAAGATGGACTCCCCAGGTTGGTAGGTGCACAGTACGCTACTGGAGAATAGTGGAAAAATAACTCCAGAAAGAATGACGAGAGCGAGCCAAAGAAAAAACAACACCCAGCAGTAGGTGTGACTGGCGATGGACGTAAGTCCCATGTGGTAAAGAGCAAACTGCCTAGGAACCTGGAATGGCAGGTCCATGAATCAAAGTAAATTGGAAGTGAGCAAACAGGAGATGGCAAGAGTGAACATCGACATTTTAGGAATCAGTGAACTAATACGGACAGGAATGTGTGAATTTAACTCAGATGACCATTATATCTACTACTGTGGGCAGGAATCCCTTAGAAGAAATGGAGTAGCCTTCATAGTCAACAAAAAAGTCTGAAATGCAGTTATTGGATGCAATCTCAAACATGACAGAATGATCTCTGTTCATTTCCAAAGCAAGCCATTCAGTACCACAGGAATCCAAGTCCATGCCCCGAACAGTAATGCTGAAGAAGCTAAGTTCTATGAACACCTACAAGACCTTCTAGAACTAACACTCAAAAAAGATGTCCTTTTCATATAGGGGACTGGATTGCAAAAGTACGAAGTAAAGAGATACCTGGAGTAACGGGCAAATTTGGCCTTGGAGTAAAAATGAAGCAGGGCAAAGGCTAATCAAGTTTTTCCAAGAGAACACACTGGTCATAGTAAATACACTCTTCCAACAACACAAGAGAAGCCTCTACACATGGAGATCACCCGATGGTCAATACCAAAATCAGATTGACTATATTCTTTGCAGTCAAAGATGGAGAAGCTCCTTAAAGTCAGCAAAACAAGACCAGGAGCTGACTGTGGCTCAGATCATGAACTCTTTATTGCCAAAATCAGAGATAAATTGAAGTAGGGAAAATGACTAGACCATTCAGGTATGACCTAAATCAAATCCCTTATGATTATTCACTGGAAGTGACAAATAGATTCAAGGGATTAGATCCGATAAAGTGCCTGAAGAACTATGGACAGAGGTTCATGATACTGTGCAGGGGCACTGATCAACACCATCCCCAGAAAAAGAAAAGCAAAAAGGCAAAATTGTTGTCTGAGGAAGCCTTACAAATAACTGAGAAAAGAAGAGAAGGGAAAGGCAAAGGAGAAACGGAAAGATATACCCATCTGAATGCAGAGTTCCAAAGAATAGCAAGGAGAGATAAGAAAGCCTTGCTCAGCATTCAATGCAAAGAAATAGAGGAAAACAACAGAATGGGAAAGACTAGAGATCTCTTCAGGAAAATTAGAGATACTAATGGAATGTTTCATGCAAAGATGGGCTCCATAAAAGACAGAAACAGTATGGACCTAACAGAAGCAGAAGATACTAAGAGGTGGCAAGAATACACAGAAGAACTGTACAAAAAAGATCTTCATGACTCAGATAACCACGATGGTGTGATCACTCACCTACAGCCAGACGTCCTGGAATGTGAAGTCAAGTGGGCCTGAGGAATCATCACTATGGTCAAAGTGAGTGGAGGTGATGGAATTCCAGTCGAGCTATTTCAAATCCTAAAAGATGATGCTGTGAAAGTGATGCACTCACTATGTCAGCAAATTGGAAAACTCAGCAGTGACCACAGGACTGGAAAAGGTCAGTTTTCATTCCAATCTCAAAGAAGGCAATGCCAAAGAATGTTCAAACTACCACACAATTGCACTCATCTCACACACTAGCAGAGTAATGCTTAAAATTCTCCAAGTCAGGCTTCAACAATACATGAACCATAAACTTCCAGATATTCAACCTGGATTTAGAAAAGGCAGAGGGACCAGAGACCAAATTGCAAACATCTGTTGGATCAACAAAAAGGCAAGAGAGTTCCAGAAAAACATCTACTTCTGCTTTATTGACAATGCCAAAGCCTTTGACTCTGGATCACAACAAACTGTGGAATATTCTGAAAGAGATGGGAATACCAGACCACCTGACCTGCCTCTTGAGAAACATGTATGCAGGTCAGGAAGCAACAGTTAGAATTGAACATGGGATAATAGACTGGTTCCAAATAGGAAAAGGAGTACATCAAGGCTGTATATTGTCACCCTGCTTATTTAACTTATATGCAGAGTACATCATGAGAAATGCTGGGCTGGAGGAAGGACAAGCTGGAATCAAGATTGCCAGGAGATATATCAATAACCTTAGATATGCAGATGACACAACATTTATGGCAGAATGTGAAGGGGAACTAAAGAGCCTCTTGATAAAAGTGAAAGAGGAGAGTGAAAAAGTTGGCTTAAAGCTCAACATTCAGAAAACTAAGATCATGGCATCCAGTCCCATCACTTCATGGCAAGAAGATGTGGAAACAGTGTCAGACTTTATTTTCTTGGGCTCCAAAATCACTGCAGATGGTGACTGCAGCCATGAAATTAAAAGACACTTACTCCTTGGAAGGAAAGTTATGACCAACCTAGACAGCATATTAAAAAGTGGAGACATTACTTTGCCTATAAAAGTCCATCTCGTCAAGGCTATGGTTTTTCCAGTAGTCATTTATGATGTGAGAGTTGGACTATAAAGAAAGCCGAGCACCAAAGAATTGATGCTTTTGAACTGTAGTGTTGGAGAAGACTCTTGAGAGTCCCTTGGACTTCAAGAAGATCCAACCAGTCCATCCTAAAGGAGATCAGGCCTGGGTGTTCGTTGGAAGGACTGATGTTGAAGCTGAAACTCCAATACTTTGACCACCTGATGTGAAGAGCTGACTCTTGAAAAGACCCTGATGCTGGGAAAGATTGAGGGCAGGAGGAGAAGGGGACAACAGAGGTGAGATGGTTGGATGGTATCACCGACTCAATGGACATGAGTTTGGGTAAACTCCAGGAGATGGTGATGTACAGGGAGGCCTGGCATGCTGTGGTTTGTGGGGTCACAAAGATTCAGACACGACTGATTGACTGAACTGAACTGAACTGCTTCTTGGAAGAAATGCTATGAGCAACCTAGACAGCATATTAGAAAGCAGAGACATTACTTTGCTAGCAAAGATCCATCTAGTCAAAGCTATGGTTTTCCAGTAGTCATGTATGGATGTGAGACTTGGACTGTAAAGAAAGCTGAGGGCTGAAGAATTGATACTTTTGAACTGTGTTGTTGGAGAAGACTTTTTAAGAGTCCCTTGGACTGCAAGGAGATCCAACCAGTCCATTCTAAATGAAATCTATCCTGAATATTGATTGGAAGGACTGATTCTGAAGCTGAAACAGAAATACTTTGGCCACCTGATGTGAAGAGCTGACTCTTTTGAAAAGACCCTGATGCTGGGAAAGATTGAAGGTGGGAGGAGAAGGGGACAACAGAGGATGAGATGGTTGGATAGCATCCCTGACTCAATGGACATGAGTTTGTGTAAGTTCCGGGAGTTTGTGATGGACAGGGAAGCCTGACATGCTGCAGTCCACAGGGTTGTAAAGAGTTGGACATGACTGAGTGACTGAACTGAACTGAAAAGTCTCCACTTATCTCCTTTGGAATACTGCAGGATTTTCTGCACAAATGTGGCATGGTTCATTTTATAGGCTTGGTAATTTCATATGCTAATGAGTGGGAAAATTATTCCAACTATTTTTCGGAAATGGTAGAGATTTCCAAGAAATCAGCCACTACCCACTCCTTAGTCTTTTGACAGTGCCTTGGAACTGTCATGGTGCCTCTGGGTGTGACATTTAGCTTGCTGATTGATGATCAAGGTCTAATTAAAGCCGACTTTGTCTGCCATCTTGAAGCCATTTGATACTAATCGGTTTATGTTGTGTCCTTGGTCTATGTCCAATAGCTAAGTTGGTAAAGAATCCTCCTGCAGTGCAGGAAACCCCAGTTTAATTCCTGGGTCAGGAGGATCTGCTGGAGAAGGGCTAGTCTACCAACTCCAGTATCCTTGGGCTCCCCTTGTGGCCCGGCTGGTAAAGAATCCTCCTGCAAGGGGGGAGACCTGAGTTCAATCCCTGGGTTGGGAAGATCCCCTGGAGAAGGAAAAGGTTACTCACTCTAGTATTCTGGGCTGGAGAATTCCATGGACTGCATAGTCCATGGGGCCACAAAGAGTCAGACACAACTGAATGAGTTTTACTGGGCTATGTCATTCTTTCCAAAGTTGTGCCCTGCCCCTTTCCCTCCTGTTACAAAACCAAGCTTCATAATAACCTCAAAAATACTTGAGTCTTGAGGACAGGATATATGCTTTATTCAAATAATTCATAGAACCAAAGAAAATGCCTGGCACAAAGAAGTTGTGTTTAGATGTGTTTAAGTAAAAGAGAAAATATCATGTACTCTTTCTTAACAGTTGGAGAATTTGGTACTGGAGGTTAAACTGTCTAATAGCTCACATGAACAGAGTCAGAGGAAGAGGCAGAATCCAGATTATCTAACTCTTGCATTTTTAATTTCAGTTACACTCTACAGTCAGGGATATGAAAAAGAACACAAGGCTAAACATACAGTACAATTAGTGATCATAAATACACCAAGGTTATTAAAATGTTTTATGAACTGGGCTTACTGTCTTTGCTCAAAACTCACCTTCCACAGGAAATGCCCCTCTCCTTCCCCCATTTCAAGAATGCCATGTGAACACAACTGACCATGTCTTTGGCCAAAGCTGTTGAGTCCATAGATGGGAATCTCATCCAAACTAGGCCATCAGAGGACTTTGTATTTTAGAACTGTCTGTAAGAAAGAGAATGTAAAATATAAATTTAAGAGTTGATAACAGACATGTTCACTGAAGAACAAAGATATCCAGCTGGCAATTAAAGAAAAGAATGAAGCAACATAACAGAGACTCTTGGATAACAGTTGGAGAGAGTCCTGAGCAGGTTCACGTCTTGATTTAGCTGGTCCAGATGCCTGACTACTCTCGCATCACTGAGTTCTGAGAGAATTCTGTGGTCTTTGACATGGGGAGTTCTTCCCATTTTGATTTGTGTTTCTGTTTTTAGCCAATTACAAAGTAATAACTAATACAGAGGGTCATGAAGTGGGCACATAGTGTTTATCTGTGTTTCTGTGATTTGACTCTAGAAAAAATATCTACATTTAATAAAGTTAAGAAGGGAATTAAGATAGTGACCCAGAAAAAAAAATCATAAAAATTACTCTTCTGAAATCTTAAGTACAAGGCAAAAGTTTCCCAATTAGGAAAAAAAAAAAAAAAAACCCTGACTAATTATATTAGTGTGATGCTAAGGCATTATTTCAGAGAAGGCAATGGCACACCACTCCAGTACACTTGCCTGGAAAATCCCATGGATGGAGGAGCCTGGTGTGCTGCAGTCTATAAGATCGCTAAGAGTTGTACACGACTGAGCATCTTCACTTTCACTTTTCACTTTCATGTATTGGAGAAGGAAATGGCAACCCACTTCAGTGTTCTTGCCTGAGAATCCCAGGGACAGGGGAGCCTGGTGGGCTGCCGTCTATGGGGTTGCAAAGAGTCAGACACGACTGAAGTGACTTAGCAGTAGCAGCAGCAAGACATTATTTACATCCACATTCATAGAAAATTCTGATTACCATCTTATAGAGAAACATGCTGTGATTGAGGCACTTCAAAATGATAAAATGAACTTTTTTCCAAAACAGAGTAGTTGCATGTGTGATACTGACACTTGAATGAATCTGTTGACCTGCTTCTTTTCATTCTATTAGTTCAGAGATGATCAGGGATCATCAAAGTGTGATCAGCTATCAGCAATTGATTTATAACTCAAAATATTTAAGTGAGAGATAAGCATAGGCATATCCAAACGTATTTGGCAGTAAGGAATTAAACCTCCCTTAAACACCTACAAGCACAGGGAATTTGGAAGAAATCTACAAGCCATCCTTTTTGAAATAAATGAGGTCAAAGGATTGAATACAAGCATCAATAGTTGTTTCTTATATAACGTGCTTTCTCTTTAAAATGTATAAGGTGAACTTTAGGTTAGTGTTTCTCGAAGTATGGAACCTAATAGCATCAGCATCACTTGGGAACTCGTTTTTTTTTTTTTTTTTTTTTTAATGTGGACCACTTGTTAAAGACTTTATTGCATTGTTACAATATTACTTCTGTATTATGGTTTTGTTTTGTTTGGTTTGTTTTTTTGGACTGCAAGGTATGTGGGATCTGAGCTCCCCAACCACAGATCGAACCCACACCCACTGCATGGGAAAAGGAAGTCTTAACCACTGGACCACTGGGGAAGTCCCTGGGAATTTGTGAAAAGCACAGATTGTTGGGTTCTACTAAAAACCTACTGCATCAGAAACTCTGGGTGTGAGACCAACAGTCTTTGAGCCCCCCTCCTCATATTTATACACTGAAACCCTAATGGGATGGTATTTGAAGGTAGACTTTTAAGGAGCTAATTAGGTTTAAGTGAGGTCAGGAGTAGGGTCGCTGTCATGGGATTCAGTTCAGTTCAGTTGCTCAGTCATGTCAGACTCTTTGCAGTTCCATGGACTGTAGCACGCCAGGCTTCCCTGTCTATCACCAACTCCCAGAGTTTGCTCAAACTCATGTCCATTGAGTTGGTGATGCCAACAACCATCTCATCCTCTGTCATCCCCTTCTCCTAACTTCAATCTTTACCAGCATCAAGGCCTTTTCTAATGAGTCAGTTCTGCATATCAGATGGCCAAAGTATTGGAGCTTCAGCTTCAGCATCAGTCCTTCCAATGAATATTCAGGATTGAGCTCCTTTAGGATTGACTGGTTGGATCTCCTTGCAGTCTAAGGGACTCTCAAGAGTCTTCTCCAAACCACAGTTGAAAAGCATCAATTATTTGGCACTCAGCTTTCTTTATGGTTCAACTCTCACATTCATACATGACTACTGGAAAAACCATAGCTTTGACTAGATGGACCTTTGTTGGCAAAGTAATGTCCCTGCTTTTTAGTATGCTGTCAGGTTTGTCATAGTCTTTCTTCCAAGGAACAAGCTGCTTTTAATTTCATTGCTGCAGTCACCATCCACAGTGATTTTGGAGCCCAAGAAAATAGTCTCTCACTATTTCCATTGCTTCCCCATCTTTTTGCCATGAAGTGATGGGACTGGATGCCATGATCTTAGTTTTCTGAATGTTGAGTTTTAAGTCAGCTTTTTAATTCTCCTCTTTCACTTTCATCAAGAGGCTCTTTAGTTACTCTTTGCTTTCTGCCATACAGGTGGTATCATCTGCATATCTGAGGTTATTGATATTTCTCTTGGCAGTCTTGATTCCAGCTTGTGCTTCATCCAGCCTGGCATTTTGCATGATGTACTCTGCATATAAGTTAAATAAACAGGGTGACAATATATAGCCTTGATATACTCCTTTCCCAATTTGGAACCAGTCCCTTCTTCCATGTCTGGTTCTAACTGTTGCTTCTTGACCTGCATACTGGTTTCTCCAGAGGCAGGTTAGGTAGTCTGGCATTCCTGTCTCTTGAAGAATTTTCCACAGTTTGTTGTGATCCACCCAGTCAAAGGCTTTAGCATAGCGAAGCAGAAGTAGATTTTTTTCTGGAACTCTCTTGCTTTTTCAATGATCCAACAGATGTTGGCAATTTGATCTCTGGTTCTTCTGCCTTTTCTAAATCCAGCTTGAACATCTGGAAGTTCTTGGTTCATGTACAGTTGAAGCCTGGCTTGGAGAATTTTAAGCATTACTTTGCTAGTGTGTGAGATGAGTGCAGTTGGTGGTAGTTTGAACCTTCTTTGGCATTGCCCTTCACTGTGACTGGAATGAAAACTGACCTTTTACAGTCCTGTGGCCACTGATGAATTTTCCAAATTTGCTAGCATACTGAGTGCAGCACTTTCACAGCATCATCTTTTAGGGTTTGACATAGCTCAACTGGAATTCCGTCACCTCCACTAGCTTTGTTCATAGTGATGCTTCCTAAGGCTTACTTGACTTTGCACACCAGGGTATCTGGCTCTAGGTGAGTGATCACACCATCATGATTATCTGAGTCATTAAGATCTTTTTAGTGTAGTTTTCCCTGTATTCTTGCCACCTCTTCTTAATATCTTCTGCCTCTGTTAGGTCCATACCATTTCTGGTCCTTTATTGAGCCCATCTTTGCATGAAATGTTCCCTTGGTATCTCTAATTTTCCTGAAGAAATTTTCCTGGTATCTCTAGTCTTTCCCATTCTACTGTTTTCCTCTATTAGTAGTATTACAAGAAGAGACCAGAGACCTATTCTCTACTTCTTTTTTTACATACACTGAGGAAAGGCCACCTGAGCACAGCAGACAAGAGGCAGCTGGCTGCAAGAAGCTGGCTAAACCCAATCCTGAATCTGCCATCACCTTGTTTTTTGGACTTTCCAGCTTCCAGAACTGTGAGAAATTAATATTGCTTAACCCATCAGTCCATGGTATATTTGTTGTAGCAGCCTGAGCTAAGACAAACTAAAGTTTGAGACCCACTGATCCAGGACAAGCCGGGTTCCTTAATGGCATTTTCAGAGATGTAAGGAGAAAAGTGATGTATGGATGTGAGAGTTGGACTATAAAAAAAGCTGAGCACAGAATTGATGCTTTTGAACTGTGGTGTTGGAGAAGACTCTTGAAGAGTCCCTCGGACTGCAAGGAGATCCAACCAGTCCATTCTGAAGGAGATCAGCCCTGGGTGTTCATTGGAAGGACTGATGTGAAGCTGAAACTGCAATACTTTGGTCACCTGATGTGAAGAGCTGACTCATTTGAAAAGACCCTGATGCTGGGAAAGATTGAGGGCAGGAGGAGAAGGGGACAACAGAGGATGAGTTGGTTGGATGGCATCACCGACTCAATGGACATGGGTTTGGGTGGACTCCGGGAGTTGGTGATGGACAGGGAGGCCTGGCGTGCTGCCTTTCATGGGGTCGCAGAGTTGCACACGACTGAGCAACTGAAATGAACTGAAGTGGGTAAGAACCCACAATGAGAACACTTCTGTACACTTATTTGGGCAGTAAGGCAAGCTCATAAAATCACGTGTTTGAATGTGACATCTGTTTTTTCATAGAATCATGGTAAACATGTTGTGTTTAAGTATTTCTGACTTGTGTAAAATTTAAACACTTGGGAGTGGCAGTAGTTAACTATTACATGACTCTAGCATTTTAAAACTTTACACAATCTGCTGCTGGATCAGTTCCTATTTCTTAGGCATTTACAGTGAACAATTGGGTTACTCAGTAATTGGAAGTTTGAATACTGCAATAGCAAGCTATTTTCCTTTTAAAAAATGTTAATGCTTATAATTCACATTTATTGAGTGAAAAAGGGCTTATGCACCTGGGCATTATTGCATAAATTCATTATTTAGCACTGAATAGCATTTTGGAAGAATCAAGAAAATAATTGTAATACTACATTTAATTTGTTTGCTTTTCCTGTTTCTGAGTGGCTCAGTCAGGCTTGTAGGAAACGGCTTATTTTCCTTTACACATTGTTGGATTAACTGTTCCAACAAAATTTACTGAAATTAAAAAAAAAAGTTACTCTTTCTTTAGGTAACTGAGTTCTGAAAACCCATAACCTAAAATTCCATTTTCACATTACAGAGATACTTTTGTTGTAACAGTTACATTGTGCTTTTTTATAATATGATGTCCTTCAAACTTGTATTTGAAAAGATATATTTAAGTAGAATTGTGTTTAATTCATTGGCTTTTTTAATTATTAGAGAATATTGTTATTTTTATTTAGCACTAAATATATTTTAAAAGTTATTTTCTGTCTTTTCTGTTTCCTCATTTTTAGCCAAATATTCTTAAGCAAAAACTTACTAGAATAGTATAGGTTATTTAAAGAAATTTTCTAACTCTAACTGAAACTTTTTATAATACTAATTACCCACTTTATTTGCCTGTTCTTGGGTTTGAAATGTATATGTTGCTTTTAAAGAAGGCAAAAAGAGACACTTTAATTGCTGCACATGATCAAGATTTTATAAAAGTTTACAGCATGTATGGCAATTTTACTTACTTAGGCACTGCAGAGCAAAATTACTTTTACTATTATAGACATGGTATGTTTCTTCCCAAAGTGTACTTTTTAGCAATTTCTCAAAATAAAAATTATCTGATCCCGGTCTCATTAATCCTTTTACAAAACAAGATAAACACTTTGGGATAAAATCCAGGGACCTTGTAACAAGGAAGAGCCTTGCTGTTTCCAGATCAGTGTTGTCACTATAGTTATTTTGTTCATCTTGGTGAAGAATGGAATATTTGGCCTATTTTATGTTTATGATATTATAAAATATCATAAAATCTCTATAACATTAACAGACTTGTGGCTGTTAAATTTTAAAGTTACTGGAAGAGATTCACAAGAAAGAAGAGCTTTCTTCTTCAGATTTGACTGCTAGTACAGTGTTTGCAATTAAAGTCTTTACCAATAGGTGGGGCTAGAAAATTTAATACTTATTCCAATAATTGAACTTACTGGAAAAAATGTGCTTTTTTTCTTTTAAGAGAAAGCATTATAAAGCAGTATGTGCATATATAAAAAATTAAACCCTGTTTATTTCTGTTACAGGACAATCTAATACAGTCCGACTGGTGGGTGGCAGCGGCCCTCACGAAGGCAGAGTGGAGATTTTTCACGAAGGCCAGTGGGGTACGGTGTGTGACGACCGCTGGGAACTGCGTGGAGGACTGGTCGTCTGCAGGAGCTTGGGATACAAAGGTGTTCAAAGTGTGCATAAGCGAGCTTATTTTGGAAAAGGTAATTTTTTTTTTTTTAATGAAATGTAAGCATTCTCCCGGAGAAGGCAATGGCACCCCACTCCAGTACTCTTGCCTGGAAAATACTATGGATGGAGGAGCCTGATTGGCTGCATGCAGTCCATGGGGTCGCTAAGAGTCAGACATGACTGAGCGACTTCACTTTCACTTTTCACTTTCATGCATTGGAGAAGGAAATGGCAACCCACTCCAGTGTTCTTGCCTGGAGAATCCCAGGGACTGGGGAGCCTGGTGGGCTGCCGTCTCTGGGGTCGCACAGAGTCGGACATGACTGAAGCGACTTAGCAGCAGCAGCAGCAGCAAGCATTCTCCAATACGTATAATCAAGTCGAGACAGGAACATATAGAAAAGGAAGTAGAATTTTTTTTTACAGGCCTTTCCTAGAAAGTAGGAATGAAAAGAGATTTAAGGAAAAGACGTATGCTTTTAGACACCTTGTAATGTCTACATATCCTTTAGACTGAATTGGTTAGTGGAAAATGTAACAGAGGAAATGCGGGAAATGATCGGCAAAGCAGACCAGAAAGCAGTCAGTTACAGAGAAGGCCTGACTTCCTGGGACACTCACTGACCTCTCTGGGTCTTGTGGGCAATGCCTTGTGTTCCCCTATTCTCTCTTCTGTGGAACTGAGGCGGGGCGGGGTACGGGTTTCTGCATTTAGCCCCCAGCCACCACGCCCTGCAAGTTGCTTCAGTCCTGTCCGACTCTCTGCGAACCCATGGACTGTAGCCCGCCAGGCTCCTCTGTCCATGGAATTCTCCAGGTAAGAATACTGAAGTGGGTTTCCATTTCCTTCTCCAGAAAGGGCAGTAGAAACTCTAAAAGAAAAAGGAGCAATTATACGAGCTCTCTATGCCTGCCAGTTATGACTTCTCCTCTAAGGACTGTGATGGGAAATAGGGAATGGAAAGGTTACTTTCCCCTCTATGTGAGGTTGAATTGCGTAGTTCTTTTGCTACATGTAAATTTGTGTATTTTCATCTGATGACTTGGTAACATGTTTTATGAATGTATTGAAAGACCTTGGGAGAAAATTTGCAGGGGGTAAAACATTTGAAAGTTTACCCATGGTATTTTTACTACCTCATTTTTTCCCCCTACACTGGCATCTTATATTAGGTTTTATGTATAATTAAACATATATAAGTTCTGAAGGACAGGTTAGAAGAAAGTAGCCATATATAAATAAACTAGAATTTTAAAGTCAGTGTTTCCTCTTTATTTATTCTTCTGTCCATATGTGATAAGTAACTAGTGTCTCTGAAGTTGATGGTGACCAAAAAAGAGAGAAAGATCTGACCACCTTCTTCTTGCATTAGTTATTCTTCTAGGGAGGTACTGGCAATAGAGATTGTATGCAGAATTATAGACATAACATAACAGCATTACCAGGTATGTAATACAGGGATGCCTGGTGTGCTGTAGGCCATGGGTCATAAAGAGCAGGACACGACTGGGTGACTGAACAATTACCAGGTAATCTTATGTGTAATAATAGTGGAGTATGTCAAATTATTACATCAAAAGACTAAACAGGATAGACTTCTTAAATTCATGAATTATATTAATGAAACATATTGTTAATCCTCTGTCCATGGGAGTCTCCAGGCAAGAAAACTGGAGTGGGTGGCCATTTCCTCCTCCAGGAGATCTTCCTGACCCAGGGTGTGAACCCACATCTCTTACGTCTCCCACACTGGCAGGCAGGTCCTTTGAGCACTGGCTTCACCTGGGAAGCCTGTGTTTAGCACTATTATGCTACAATTTACTGAGCAATAACTCTCTGTCATGCATTGTGCTAAACACATAAGCAGTATTAATAATAGATCACAATTATATCCTTTGTTCTTTTACCTAAATGAATTTATTGTATCAGATTTAAGAGATGAATTTTAGAAGGAATCTAGATTCCAAAGTCTTTAAAGACCAGAAGGATAATTTAACTTCATAAAGAGGCTAAAGACAAGACAGAAAGAAAGTGGTGAAAGTTTCTGTTCTGTTTTGTTCAAGCCCCTGGCCACCAGTTTTTAATTTGTGTGTTAAAGCTCTGAATAGAAGAAACAAAGGAAAGAGAAAATATCCATAAGTTGCCACCAACAGATTTTTGGAATTTCCAAATTTTTCCATTTACACTACACTTTCAGAACTTCCTCAGCTTGAAAATTGTCAGACCAAAATCATTCATGTACCTGTAAAATTTACCTCCATGTGAAATGTTTTAAACATTGATAAGATAGATTTATTTTTTACCCCCAGAGAAGGGAAAAAGACAAAAATCCCCAACTCTTCATCACTAGAAAATCAAATGAATCAGTTAATTGTTTAGGAAGACTAATCTGCCCATTTGAGTTTCTATAATGTTTTTTTCAGAGAGATTCCATTTCTATGTAACTAGGATCTATAGCATGAAAGACCATTTATTTAAAATACATAATTGTATAAAAAACATTTCAAATATAAACTGTAGGAGGAAACAGAATAAGACATTATACCCAGGCTCTATTCCTTTTCTGAATATGGAGCCTTGCTATAGATTTCAAAGTTGTTTTCCCATTAAGGTTCAAGCCTGTACAGTCACTACACAACTGGAGACTATTATCTTAAGATTCCATTAACTTGAAGGCCTAGTTTCACAAGTAAAATACTCTTTCCCCCCAGATTTTATTCATTCTTACTTATACCTCTGGGGATTTCTAGTCTAAAGCACTAGGAATTTCTAGTCTAAAACACCGGTAAGAAAGGAATAAAATAAATATTCTGAAATACTAGCCAAACAAAAAAACAGAAGCTTATTATTTAAATAGAGTTTAGTCTCAAGTGAAATGATTCATTTGGCTATATGGAAACAATCATCTCAAGATTTTTCCGAGATAACTGACTACTTCTCTAAAATGAGCGTCCATTTTCAGTGAGGCTATGTATTTACATTAAAATTAAAAGATGCTTGCTCCTTGGAAGAAAAGCTATGACAAACTTAGACAGCATATTAAAAAGCAGAGACATTACTTTGCCAACAAAAGTCCATCTAGTCAAAGCTATGGAGAAGGCAATGGCACCCCACTCCAGTATTCTTGCCTGGAAAATCCCATGGACGGAGGACCCTGGTGGGCCGCAGTCCATGGGGTTGCTAAGAGTCGGACACAACTGAGCAACTTTACTTTCACTTTTCACTTTTATGCATTGGAGAAGGAAATGGCAGCCCACTTCAGTGTTCTTGCCTGGAGACTCCCAGGGACGGGGGAGCCTGGTGGGCTGCCGTCTATGTGGTCGCACAGAGTCGGACACAACTGAAGTGACTTAGCAGTCAAAGCTATGGATTTTCCAGTGGTCATGTATGGGTGTGAGAGTTGAACTATAAAGAAAGCTGAGCGCCAAAGAATTGATGCTTTTAAACTGTGGTGTTGGAGAAGACTCTTGGCAGTCCCTTGGACTACAAGGAGATCCAACCAGTCCATCCTAGAGGAAATCAGTCCTGAATATACATTGGAAGGACTGATGCTGAAGCTGAAACTCCAGCACTTTGGCCACCTGATGAAAAGAACTGACTCATTGGAAAAGACCCTGATGCTGGGAAAGATTGAAGGTGGGAGGAGAAGGGGATGACAGAGGATGAGATGGTTGGGCAGCATCACTGACTCGACGGACATAAGTTTGAGCAAATTCCAGGAGATGGTAAAAGGACAGAGGAGCCCAAAGTGCTGCCATCCATGGCGTTGCAAAGAGTCGAACATGATGGAGCAACTGAACAGCAAATATTTGTTTTGAATCTGAAAAGAAGTGGCATCTATAAAGTGCCCAGTTTGAAGCCAGACGCACAGCATTGCTCACGAGTGACAAAATCACAGGGAGCAGGACCACTAACTGTATAATTACATATTTACCATCCTCTTTGAAAGGTGAAAGTCACTAAGTCATGTCCAACTCTTTGCAACCCCGTGGACTGTAGCCTGCCAGGCTCCTCTGTCCATGGAATTCTCCAGGCAAGAATATTGGAGTGGGTAGCTGTTCCCTTTTCCAAGGGATCTTCCCAACCCAGGGATCAAACCCAGGTTCCCTGCATTGCAGGCAGATTCTTTACTGTCTGAGCCACCGGGGAAGCTGAAAGTTGAAAGGTAGAGAAGCCAGATTGGTGTTACATTGTGGAGTGACATTCATGATGTTCCAAGGGTGGAAAAGTTGAATGTGGTTTTCTGCAGTTTGGAGGTGTGACTTTAGAACATTCTGTGTAACATTCTCTAGTAAGGTCCCCGCTCTGCTGCACACACACAGCCAGCTCTCTGGAGATTTCAGCCCCAAACAACTGAAGAATGATGATAAGAATTTTAAAATAGTAAAGCAAGGTGGGCTGGGAGAAAAATAGAACTGAGGTGATTTGTTCTGAAGAAAAAGAATCTGAAAAATGAACTTCATGATCTGCTTCAGTGTACATTGTATTTTAAGAAACAGGCTTACAACATAAACTGATTCTGGATTAGTCATGGCAAACCATCATTTCATGTGAAGCTGTTTAAACTCTTCCTTTTTCCGTTTTAAATTTACAGTTTTACTCAGGAGGTAAACAAGAAAGCAATTTGACTGCAAAAGAGAAGCAGGCAAGGAAATTTAGAAGTGTGAGTGGGGAGATGTAGAGCAGAGAAGAGGAGGAAGGTGCATTAAAGTTTTAGTTACATGTCATTCCCATAGGAAAGTAAGAAGAATCAGATTAATACTATATGGTACAACATTATCAAAATCGAAACAAGAAGATGAAAGTTTAAATTTATCTCCTTTGTATAATTCTCCTGTTAAAGACAGAATACCATTTTCTGGACACAGTCTCCCCCTCTCCTTTTTTTTTTTTTTTTTTCCCTTCTCATTTTAAAATAGCAAACCTGGCTTGTTAGAGATAATCCTTATTAGCTTTTTAAGAACAATTAGTGTTGCAAGTAAAATGATTCATAGGAACAAAGCTTAAAGCTCACACCTTTAAATGGGTTCTTTCATCTGGATGCACCTTTTGCATCAAATGGAATGTTCTTTCTTTTTCCTAAGGAGACAAAAAGGTTAAATTAAAGAAGCGCTGAGAAGCTTCTGGTGCTTGCTGTTGCATGGAGCAAGGAGAAGGCAGGGAGCCTCTTCTCTCCCAGTGGGCTCCTTGTAGCAAACTCGGATGAGCTTTATCGGGGGACGGTGGTAGTCCGAGAGTTTGTTCCAGGCATGTCTGAGCCTCTAGGCTAATGAACAAACTAAGAACTGGCTCTGGAGCAGCCATCTCATCTTCTCCTAAATTTAAAGGAGTTGGTGCTGAAGCTCCAAATGTAAAAGCAGAAACAGAAGAAAATTCTAAACATAAATGCTATCTTTTGTACATTACTCCTTTCACGTTCCATATTCAATTTTCTGAGTGTAATTTTAAGAATTACAAAGCTAAACTGAAGATCAAAAATAAAACTTTGTGTCTCTGAACTATCCCTTAGTGATTGGGAGTGAAAACAATCTCAAAGATAAATTAAATATATCAATAGATCAGAACTGCCAATTCTTACATTCTGATCCCTGCGCATTGAAAGTTTTCAAATGTAAATGTTTATGTGTTAGATATTATGTAAGAAGGCAATGGCACCCCACTCCAGTACTCTTGCCTGGAAAATCCCATGGACGGAGGAGCCTGCTAGGCTGCAGTCCATGAGGTCGCTAAGAGTTGGACATGACTGAGCGACTTCACTTTCACTTTTCACTTTCATGCATTGGAGAAGGAAATGGCAACCCACTCCAGTGTTCTTGCCTGGAGAATCCCAGGGACGGGGGAGCCTGGTGGGCTGCTGTCTATGGGGTCGCACAGTCGGACACGACTGAAGCGACGCAGCAGCAGTAGCAGCAAGCTGGTATAGAAGCAGAGCTTCCCTGGTGGCTCAGATGGTAAAGAATCCACCTGCAATGCAGGAGACTTGGGTTCGATCCCTAGGTCAGGAAGAGCCTCTGGAGAAAGGGAATGGCTGCCCACTCCAGAATTCTTGCCTGAAGAATTCTATGGACAGAGGAGCCTGGCAGATTCAACTGAGCTACTAACACAATCACTTTCACTTTCATAGAGCCTAACGGTTCGTAACATGTCTGTTCTATTGCTTATCTAACAAAGAAATACTAAGTATGAAATAATATTGTTTATCAAGTGTTTACTATGCAATCTCATTTAGTGCTCACAGTGCTTATGAGAAAGGTGGTATAGCCCCATTCTCCCTAGAAAACTAAGGAAATCTGACAGAACTGTCACAAAACACCCACATTTCCATAGCTGTTATGGTGATTGTGAGGCATGGGTCAACCTTCATGCCTTACCTTGTCTCTCCACTGGACAGAAAGTCCTTCTAAGTTCTTTAACCTTAAAAACCTCATTTCTAAAGAGCTTGCTTCTTCAGAATCTTAGAATTGTAAAAGTAAATGAAATCTTAGAGCTATTTCAGCCCCACTCCTCTATTCTGCATATATAATAAAACCGAGAAAATAAGTGGCTTCTCCAGAACCAAAAAACTAGAATCTAGAACTATAATCTAAGTTTACCCATTCTCTAGTCTGATTCCCACTTCATTTTTAACATTGGCCCCCGACTCCCTAAAAAAAAAAAAAAAGCATAATGCTTTTCTCAAAGAAGAAGCTGTTGACAAAGTACTTCCCAACTAGAAGTCTAAAAAGTGATATAAATGCATGTCACCCAGCCTTGACTGGATGTAATTAAAATTCACTCAGAGGCTTTAACCATTAGTGATTTTTTGCTTCTTCACTCATCTTATTCAGCAGCTAATTTCAAATCTCATCATGTCACTGTGTATCTGGCTACTCTTTGAAATATGATTACTTTTTAAAAATAAAAGCAGTGGTTACGAAAGATTAAAGAAACTCAAGTCCCTCAAAGAAATATCAATATTTGTCTTGTTTTAAAGAGGTATTAAGAGGAAATCGGAGGAGGCAATGGCACCCCACTCCAGTACTCTTGCCTGGAAAATCCCATGGATGGAGGAGCCTAGTAGGCTGCAGTCCATGGGGTCGCTGAGGGTCGGACACGACTGAAGTGACTTAGCAGTAAGAGGAAATGGTATCATCTGTCAAGCACACTGTTAAGCATCACAAACCAAGTCATAAAACTCCAGAAGCCATGGATGACAGTTTTTGTTGTCTGCTTTTGGGAACACAAAATCAGTTTTTCCTTCCTCTACAGCTTTCACATTGTAAAGGAAATTGTAGCTATATAGATGTTTAGGTAGATAGAGAAATAGACGATAAACAGGTAGGATTAGAGAATAAAACCATCCCTAAAATACAGATATCAATTTTTCATGGTCTCCACTAGTAGAAAGGATTGCTCAGAGGCAAAAAATAACAAGGACAGCAGCAACGACAAACGTCCTTCGGCAACTGTCGTTACCTACAGAAATAAAAACGGATCTGTTTTCTAATCTTTGAAGTGCATATGAAGATACAATTTTATGACTTTTATTCTACCTTGGCATTAATTTTTAATGTAGAAAACAATTTGGAAGAAGATGGGAAGTAAGTATTAAATAAAATTTTCCTTAGTGTTGATAGTCCTGAATATATTAATATAAAAATAAAATAGCAAATACTTGAAAATAATTTTTATAATTCTATTTGGGCTTCTCTATAGTCAGTGAATAGCACCAAGTTTTAAATGTCATCATGTTCTGTTGCTTGCCCCTATTTTCTCTGTTATTTTGAGAAAATCATACATCCTTTCTGAGTCTCAATTTATTTATCAGTGAAATGGAAATAATTGCCAATATTTCACAAAGTTATTGGAAGTAAATATGTAAAATTATATATGAAAAGACTCAGTATGTTCACTGTGCCTGAGTCTTCTGTATAGTGTAACACCAGAGTTACTAAATTACATAATGTATTTATCACATCTATGTGTTCTCAGTGGGAAAAGCATTGTAATATGAGCTAAGCGGGAGCTTCCCAGGTGATGCTAGTGGTAAAGAACCTGGCTGCCACTGCAGGAGACTTAAGAGACATGGGTTTGATCCCTGGGTCAGGAAGATCCCCTGGAGGAGGGCATGGCAACCCACTCCAGCATTCTTGCCTGGAGAATCCCATGGACAGAGGAGCCTGAGAGACTATGGTCCACGGGGTTACACAGAGTCAGACACGACTGAAGCAACTTATCATGCATGCATGAGTTAAGTGTTCTAAATACAGGAATCAGCTTTGCCACTAATTATCTCTGTGACCTCAGTTGTTGCATTCACCTAAAACAAAGGTCTTCACTAGAAAGTCAGTCCAAGACAGGATGGATTCTGATTTTTGTTCACTCATATAGGTACTGCAAGGAGATTTGTTAAATGATGGAATCTAATAATGCAAGGGAGATTTCCCAGGTGGTGCAGTGGTAAAGAATCCGCTTGCCAGTACAGGAGACATAAGAGATGTGAGTTTGATCCCCAGGTAGGGAAGATCCCCTGGAGGAGGGCATGGCAACCCACTCTAGTATTCTTGTCCGGGGAATCCCATGGTCAGAGAAGCCTGGAGGGCCACAGTCCATGGGGCTGCAAAGAGTCGGGCACGACTGAGCACACAAACACATCACAGTGATGCAAGGGATTGCAGTAAATCTCTGATGAAAGGCCTGGCACTAGGCAGACCCAGGGTGGGAATACTGGCTCCATCACGCACTAGCTATGTGACCTAGGGCAAAGGGGCTTCTTCTCTCTGACCTTCACTTTCCATAACAGTATCATGACCCCAAAATAGCATTTATTAACTTTTTAAGATGGAGAACTTAGTAAGGTAACAGCTCAAAAGTACTTTGACTATTTTCTGCCACACAATGAATCCTTAAAACAGTGGGCTTACATGTTCATTTTTATTTTTTATTGCACCTTCGTCATTCTAATATTCATGAATTTCACCACTATGGTTTCTAGAAACTTAGACTCACATGGCAGCACAATGACTGAATAATATCTGTCTTGAGTTGCCCCTGTGGGGATGGCCCTTCTGGGCGCTTCAGCTATTGAGAGGATCCTCATACTAAATTCTCTTTTCGTGGATTGTAAAAATTCTGCACTGCTGAGATATAAATCTGGTGACAAGATCTACAAATTGTAGAATGAAAGCCCCACAGTCCCCAGGGTGCAGAGGCCATGGAACCATGCTGTTCTCGTGCTCTCAAAAACTACAAAACCAAAAGTGTCACTCATGCTTATTTATATAAGTTATAATAAATAACAACCCTTTCAAAAAAGATCTTCACAACCCAGATAATCACGATGGTATGATCACTCACCTAGAGCCAGACATCCTGGAATGTGAAGTCAAGTGGGCCTTAGAAAGCATCACTACGAACAAAGCAAGTGGAGATGATGGAATTCCAACTGAGCTATTTCAAATCCTAAAAGATGATGCCATGGAAGTGCTGCACTCAATATGCCAGCAAATTTGGAAAGCTTGGCAGTGGCCACAGGATTAACAAAGGTCCGTTTTCATTCCAATCCCAAAGAAAAGCAATGCCAAAGAATGCTCAAACTACTGCACAATTGCACTCATCTCACATGCTAGTAAAGTAATGCTCAAAATTCTCCAAGCCAGGCTTCAACAGTCCGTGAACCATGAACTTCCAGATGTTCAAGCTGGATTTAGAAAAGGCAGAGGAACCAGAGATCAAATTACCAACATTGGTTGGATCATGGAAAAAGCAAGAGAGTTCCAGAAAAACATCTATTTCTCCTTTATTAACTGTGCCAACTATGTGGATTATGGTAAACTCCGGAAAATCCTTAAAGAGATGGGAATACCAAACCACCTGACCTGCCTCTTGAGAAGTCTGTATGCAGGTCAGTAAGCAATAATTAGAACTGGACATGGAACAACAGACTGGTTCCAAATTGGGAAAGGAGTACGTCAAGGCTATATATTGTCACCCTGCTCCTTAACTTATATGCAGAGTACATCATGAGAAACAGTGGGCTGGATGAAGCACAAGCTGGAATCAAGATTACCGGGAGAAATATCAATAACCTCAGATAGGCAGATGACACCACCCTTATGGCAGAAAGCGAAGAACTAAAGAGCCTCTTGATGAAAGTGAAAGAAGAGAGTGAAAAAGTTGGCTTAAAGCTCAATGTTCAGAATACTAAGATCATGGCATCTAGTCCCATCCCTTCATGGCAAATAGGTGGGGAAACAATGGTAACAGTGACAGACTTTAATTTTTTGGGCTCCAAAATCACTGTGGATGGTGACTGCAGCCATGAAATTAAAAGATGCTTGCTCCTTGGAAGAAAAGTTATGACCAACCTAGATAGCATATTTGGAGAAGGCAATGGCAACCCACTCCAGTACTCTTGCCTGGAAAATCCCATGGATGGAGGAGCCTGTTAGGCTGCAGTCCATGGGGTTGCTAAGAGTTGGAGACGACTGAGCAACTTCACTTTCACTTTTCACTTTCATGCATTGGAGAAGGAAATGGCAACCCACTCCAGTGTTCTTGCCTGGAGAATCCCAGGGACAGGGGAGCCTGGTGGGCTGCCGTCTATGGGGTCGCACAGAGTCAGACACGACTGAAGTGACTTAGCAGCATCAGCAGCAGACAGCATATTAAAAAGCAGAGACATTACTTTGTCATCAAAGCTGTGGTTTTTCCAGTAGTCGTGTATGGAAGTGAGAGTTGGACTATAAAGAAAGCTGAGCACCGAAGAATTAATGCTTTTGAACTATGGTGTTGGAGAAGACCCTTGAGAGTCCCTTGACCTGCAAGGAAATCCAACCAGTCCATCCTAAAAGAAATCAGTCCTGAGTATTCTTTGGAAGGACTGATGGTGAAGCTGAAACTCCAATACTTTGGCCACCTGATGTGAAGAACTGACTCATTGGAAAAGACCCTGATGCTGGGAAAGATTGAAGGTGGGAGGAGAAGTGGATGACAGGGGATGAGATGGTTGGATGGCATTACTGACTCAGTGGATGTGAGTTTGAGTAAACTCTGGGAGTTGGTGATGAACAGGGAGGCCAGACCTGCTGCAGTCCATAGGGTTGCAAAAAGTCAGACAGTACTGAGCGACTGAACTAAACTGAACTGAAGTGTAATAAATAGGATTTATAAATGCCCCACTGTTTGGCTCCCTTCCATGTTAGCAGGGAAATAGCTTTATTATTTGTCCAGTTTTTGTTATTTGCTTATCTTGTTGAGTAGCTCTTTGGGTCAGTTTCACAAAAATTTAGATAAACCTTATATATTTAAAATAAATGCACACACACACAAACATGCTCACACACACAATTACTCACAAACACAAAACGGAGCACAACATACCTAGTAAGAGCAATTTGAAAACCAAAGAGTATTACTGGCCAGGCTTCTGATTTTAAGATCATATTCCTCTAATCTTTTTTCCTTTTTATCTGCCTTAAAAATTCAAATTGAAAAGGCTTATTACTCTTATAAACACTTCATAAAATAATTGAGCTCTCCAAGTTGCTACTCATAATTGATCAGCCCAGGAAAACCTTTGCTTGTCTAATAGAGACATTATTTGGATTCTAATGATTTAATTACTATTGTGTGAAATGAAAAATATACTATTCCCAGTTACTTTGATAATGTAAACCTAAATATTATTAATATTTGTCTTTATTTGGATATTTCTAGTGAAGGCACAAATTATTCAAAAATTAAGTAAGTGCACCTATTTATTTTATATATGGAACTTACAATTTCCTAATTCCAAAAGTAAATAAAAAACATGTCTTTACAGAAAATGTCTATGTAAACATCCTATTAAGTGCTCCTTTAGCTTATAGATTTTTTTTTCTTTTTCAATCCATCTTCCACATTTCTGACAGACTTACAATTCTAAAATATAGTTCTGATGATGTTATTATTTTTTTTGGTGACTTATAATATACAATCCAAAAATGTTTATAGCATGGTCGTAGCTTCCTGTCCAACCTTTCCAAGGAGCCCACCTCCCTTCATTAATGGACTCGGTTACAGATGACAGAAGATCATTCAATGTTTTAATAGATCATACATTTCATGATGCCCCCACTATATGGAATTACATCTTTTCAATATATGGAAAAACCTTCATTCATTTTTAAGCTTTGGTCAAATATTATCCATATCACAATTACAAAATTTCCAGTATCTGCTAATTTAGTTGTATATTATAGGCACATCAGTTCAGTCAGTTCAGTCGCTCAGTCGTGTCCAACTCTTTGCAACCCCATGAACTGCAGCACGCCAGGCCTCCCTGTCCACTACTATATAATTATGCACGCTAGTCGTGCACATCTTATTAACTTTTATTTAACTCACAGATTATTTGAAAAATCAGTTAAGAGTAATGGAATTATATGTGCCATTATATATTCCTCTGTAAAAAACAAATCTTCATTTAGCTTTTAGAGCTACACAGAGGTATGTTTCTAGGTTTTGAATTTGCTTCTAAACATGCTTTATATAGTTCTTGTGACTGAAAGAGAACCCTTTAACATCATATTGATCCAAATGGAAAAAGTGCATTATTGATTATACTTAGAGTATTAAGATATTTATTTACCATTCACAGTTTTGCAAAGGTGTTTATTGGAATTTCACTGCTAAATCATCAGTTTCTTGATGACATGAACTATTCTTGAAAATTCATCAGGAGGTTTCAATATTATATGTTTATTTTTTTTGTTTGTTTTTTTCTTTCTTTTCTTTTTTAACTTTACAATATTGTATTGGTTTTGCCATATATCAACGGAATCATTCATTTATAAGTTTTTCAAAGAGTCTGTTCCCAAGTGTCTTAAGTATGAAAGAAAAAACTGTTGTATCTGATACACTTAAAAAAATCTTTAGAGAATATCAGAAAAACATTGCCAAACATTCATTTTAAAGTTATCTTTTCTTGCCATGAATTCCTTAAAAAAAAAAAGAAGTTGTTTTCTTATTCACTGATAAAATAATGTTCTTATCTTGAAAGTGGCAGTTAAGTTTGTTTAGTTAGTTATCTCCTAGGTAGCCTGTGCTGACAGCCTGTTTTTCCTTCTAATGTGTCTGAGGAAGATTTCAGACAAAGAGTATAAGTGTTACCTCTGCCATTTTCTTGTTTGCTTGGGTTTGCAATTAATAATCTGTAGTCTTCTTGCAGGATAGTTTGTAAGCCCTTTGCTGATTGTGTTAGTTTTGGTTTAATTAAAAATAGATAATATACCTGGTAAACCAGACACATGCAAACTGCAACACACAGGAAGCTAAGAAAAGAACTGCAGGGTCGCTAATGTTCTAGATAAACCTCCTACCAGATACGTTTAGATCATTAAGTTATAGCATATATCCATTGTTAGTAAAGTTTATTTCCTTCCTTATTTTTAAAAATAAAATTTTTATTAAATCCTTGGAGAAAACCAATAATTCATTAATCTATGATTTCATAAAAGTCTGTATGAAGAGCTGAACTTCATGGCAGCTTTTATTACTTAGTATTTTTGTCATTTACACACTGATGGAAAATAAAATTTTCTGGGGCAGGGAGTTAACTTTTGAATCTTAATACAGAGTGCAGAGCTTGCGTGTGGATAATGAGCAACACATTTTTTGTTAAATTAGTGAATAAATTAATGACTCTGTTCCATGCAAACATAAACATTAAATTATACTTATTAATACAGTTGTATCTGATTTTTGCAGGTACAGGTCCAATATGGCTGAATGAAGTATTTTGTTTCGGGAAAGAGTCATCCATTGAAGAGTGCAGAATTAGACAGTGGGGTGTGAGAGCCTGTTCGCACGACGAAGATGCTGGGGTCACTTGCACTACATAATGCATCATATTTTCATTCACATTTTTTAAACTGTTACAAAGTGATTTTTTTCCTTTGCTTCACTAAAATCAGCTTAATTAATATTTAAGAAACTAAGAATTTTGTCCACAGAAAAGGAATATTTAAAAATCACTGGATAAACATATAAAATAGCTTCATATTTGCTTCAAATACCAGAACCATTTCAACTTCTCTAGGTTTTTAAGTGGCATTTTATAATATAATGACTTATATATTGAATTGCATATATTGAAGTTTAAGGCTTCTGGATTACAAATGCCAGTGATAATGGAAACACATCCCAATCACTGGCTACAATTTGTATCTTCATTACAAGACACAATTTTTGCCTTCTTTGTAATCTATTTAGTTGATTTTAATGTGATTACTTTTTGAATAATGAGAGGGTTGGAAAGTTTTCTTTTGTACCAAGTTGGCAAAATCTCCAACCCATACACATTTCTAAAGGAAGAATCTTAGTTCAAGATTTCTGTGCAGTAACTAGAAGTTAGATAGTAATGTTCATGATATGTTTGGGCCATGATGAAAAACTCAACAGGTTTTACCTGCTCAAATATTGACAAAGTCATTACTAACATGACTAACCACATGGTCATTAATAATAACATGATTATTTGACATGGTCAAGTGTTGACAGTTTTGTTGTTTTTATTTTTTTCTTTTACACTGGACCATTAAGTTAGCTGAAAGCAAGACATATGAGAAAAAGCAAAGGCCCACCGTCACTGTATGTGTCCATATAATTAGCAGGTCAAAAATGTCATTTTATAACATAGAGCTCAGCTTGCTATACATTTTGAACTAAGATGAGTAATTACTTTGTTATGATTCTAGGACTGTGTTTAAAAGGTAAGTATATCTACTTACTCAGTTTTAATTAACAGCATGCAATATCCTGCCTGCAGAAGGAAGTTTCAATGAGCCATCTCTATAGTCTTTCATTAAGAGAGTCAATATTTACAACCCAGAGAGAGAGAGGTAATCTTCACCCCTAAAGGGTTGATGGGAGAAGGCAGTGGCACCCCACTCCAGTACTCTTGCCTGGAAAATCCCATGGACAGAGGAGCCTGGTGGGCTGCAGTCCATGGGGTCGCTAAGAGTCGGGCACGACTGAGCGACTTCACTTTCACTTTTCACTTTCATGCATTGGAGAAGGAAATGGCAACCCACTCCAGTGTTCTTGCCTGGAGAATCCCAGGGACGGGGAAGCCTGGGGGGCTGCTGTCTATGGGGTCGCACAGAGTCGGACACGACTGAAGCAACTTAGCAGCAGCAGCAGCAAAGGGTTGATGACCCTGAGAAGCCAGAATAGTACCAAGTTCATCCAATAACTCAGTGACTGTGCCCTGCTGTCTAGATGTATGGGTAGAAAGACTAGCAATTTCTGTTGAAATTCAGCTTAATCTCAGCCCTGAGAAACATACTTTTCAAGTTTCATAAGCCCAACTCAGAGAAACATGTGATTAAAAAGCCACTAGTACAGGATGGCCCTACTATACTTTCTTCAATGATGATAAACAAAAGCATGGTCTTAAGCATTTGTTCATATCCTGAAGTCTTCACAAATATACCCAGATAATAGACTCAGTGCCCTTTTACTCGCAAAGGCAAAAATGTTATGTTGGAATTGGAACTACTGGAAATGGCCTACTGAAAATGCACTTCATCACAGTACACTCTTCTAATTGTTATACATAGGAGATTTACTCCAGCAGTGTAGTTTTGTAATTAAGTGCTGAAGGAGCCCCTCAGCATAGAACCAGTCTGCAGATACTGAAAGAGGTGGGTTTTGCTATTATTATTGCTTTTCTTTGGGTATGTTTGGGCTTTTTTTGGTAGAGGTTTGTTTGTTGTTTTAGCTCCTAGCATTCAAAAACACTAGCTGAACAGAGGCTAAGGAACAGAAGCTTTAGTGACTACCCACAAGAAACAGGTTTTGCAAAACTGTTCAGGGAAGTAACAAGAAAGATAGACTTCTACAGCCTTAAACAAACAAACAAACAAACAAACCAGCAAATCACTGTGAAGGGGGAGAATCTACTTTTCAGAGGTACCACATTATAATATTCAAACGTCCAGTGTTCAACAACAACAGCAAAAAAAATTACAAGGTGTATAAAGAAACAGAAAAGTATGATTTAGTGAAAGGAACAGTATGACCTTTGACAGAAAAGTCACTGAGGAAGTTCAATGTTGTGATATTTGACAAAAACTTTAAAACAACTGTTTATGCTAAAAAAAAAGACAAAGAATTAAAGAAAACTGAAAACAGTGTATTAACAAAATCAGAATATCAGTAAAAAGTTTTAAAAAAGGACAGAAATTTTGGATTTGAAAAGTACAACTATTAAAGTGAAAAATTCACTCAAGGGATTTAATAGTACATTTAAATGAAATGAAGAATTAGCTAAAGAAAAGTAAAAGTATGGTGTAGGGTGCATGTAAGTACATGGAGGGTGCCCAAAACATGCATTATGAGAGTCTCAGAAATAGCAGAGAATGAGGGAGAGAGAGAGAGAGAAAGGGAGGAAAGGAGAAAGAAAAGAAGAAAATGTCTGAAGAAATAATGTGCAAAAGCTCTCAGATTTGATGGAAGAGATGGACATAAGGAACTCAACAGTATCCAAACAGGATGGATTCAAAGATACCCACGCAAAGCCACATCATAATAAACTGTCGGAAGATAAAAGAGAATCCTGAAAGCAGCAAGGGGGTAGCAACTTGTCATATACAAAGGATCTTCAATAAGATTAACAGACAGTTTCTCATCAGAAACCATGAGGTCAGAAGACATGGTTTAAACTGCTGGGGGGAAAAAAAAAAAAAACAACAACAACTGTTAACCAAGAATTCTCATCTAGCAAAACTGTCTCTTCAAAAAATGGGGGAGAAAGGAAGACATTCCCAGATAAACAAAAACAAAGGTAGTTTCTTACTATTGGACCTGCCCTATAAGAAATACTGCAGAGGAGTCCTTCAGATTGAAATGAAAGAATGCTAGAAATTAACTCAAAGCCATAAGAGTAAAGAAAACAGCAGGGGTAGGAAAGTAGTTTCTTCTTTAAAAAAAGAAAAAGAAAAAAAAAAGGAGAAATTCTACTAATCACTGACAGTTATATTACAAACTTTGAATTTCTTACAATAAACATGCATTATTAATATAGCCAGATTTTTTAAAAGTGAAAAATAATAATATTAGAAATTATCTAGAAGGCAATGGCACCCCACTCCAGTACTCTTGCCTGGAAAATCCCATGGACGGAGGAGCCTGGAAGGCTGCAGTCCATGGGGTCGCTGAGGGTCAGACACAACTGAGCGACTTCACTTTCACTTTTCACTTTCATGCATTGGAGAAGGAAATGGCAACCCACTTCAGTGTTCTTGCCTGGAGAATCCCAGGGACGGGGGAGCCTGGTGGGCTGCCGTCTATGGGGTCGCACGACTGAAGTGACTTAGCAGCAGCAGCAGTGCATTTCTTTCGTTTTTTTCCCAGATAATACAATTGCAGAACAGTAATAGAGAGTATTTGTCACAGATTACCAAGCTCTTTAGAGAGAAGTCACACCAAGTGAGTCAGCTAGATGTATACATGCATCCTCTCTTTTTTTGGATTTCCTTCCCCTTTAGGTCACCATAGAGCTCTGAGTTTAGCGTCCCCTTTGCTAGTATACAGTAGGTTCTCATTAATCATCTGTTTTATACATTCTAGTGTATATATGTCAATCCCAATCTCCCAATTCACCCCACCCCCTCATTCCCTCCTTGGTATCCATACATTTGTTCTCTATTTCTGAGTCTCTCTTCCTGCTTTGCAAATAAGTTAATCTATATCATTTTTCTAGATTTCACATATATGAGTTAATATATGATATTTTGGAGAAGGAAATGGCAACCCACTCCAGTGTTCTTGCCTGGAGAATCCCAGGGATGGCTGAGCCTGGCAGGCTGCCGTCTATGGGGTCGCACAGAGTCGGACACAACTGAAGCGACTTAGCAGCAGCAGCAGCATATGATATTTGTTTTTCTCTTTCTGATTTACTTTGCTCTATATGATAGTCTCTGGATCCATCCATGTCTCTACAAATGGCACAATTTTGTCCCTTTTCATGGCTGAGTAATATTTCACTATATATAAGTACCACATCTTTATCCAATCTCTGTTGATGGGCGTTAAGTTTGCTTCCATGGCCTGACTATTGTAAATAGTGCTGTAACGAACATTGGGGTGCATGTTATCTTTTTGAATTATGATTTTCTCCAGGTATATGCCCAGGAATGGATTGCTGGGTCATATGGTAGATCTATTTTTAGTTTATAAGGTGTCTTCATACTGTTCTCCAGGAGAAGGCAATGGCACCCCACTCCAGTACTCTTGCCTGGAAAATACTATGGATGGAGGAGCCTGGTAGGCTGCAGTCCATGGGGTCGCTAGGAGTCGGACACGACTGAGCGACTTCGCTTTCACTTTTCACTTTCATGCATTGGAGGAGGAAATGGCAACCCACTCCAGTGTTCTTGCCTGGAGAATCCCAGGGACGGGGGAGCCTGGTGGGCTGCCGTCTATGGGGTCGCTAGAAGTCAGACACGACTGAAGCAACTTAGCAGCAGCAGCAGCATACTGTTCTGCATAATGATTGTACCAAGTTAGATTCCCACCAACAGTATAAGAGGGTTCCCCTTTCTCCACACCCTCTCTAGCATGTATTATTTGTAGATTTTTTGATGATGTCCGTTCTGACTGGTATGAGGTGATACCTCATTGTAGTTTTGATTTGCATTTCTCTAAAAATTGGAGATGCTGAGAATCTTTCATGTGTTTGTTGGCCATCTGTATGTTTTGAGGGAAATGCCTGCTTGTTTAGATCTTTCACCCATTTTTTTTTTTTTTAATTGAGCTGCACGAGCCGTTTGTATGTTTTGGAGATTAATCCCTTGTCAGTTGCTTCACTTGCAAATATTTTCTCCCCTTCTAAGGGTTGTCTTTCTCTCGTGTTTATGGTTTCCTTTGCTGTGTACCAAGGGCATTTTTGCATGGCATTGAGAAACTGAGAGTTCAGCAGCAGCATGGTCCTTTTTATGCTCAGAAAGTTGCAGAGGGGGCAGCAGGGCCCTGACAAAGCTCCACGGATGGTCTACCTTGCTGCTGGCGGGCCAGGTTTGCAGGACAGTGGAGCCAGGAGCTCCTGTGCTTTCCCTGGAGCCTTGCTCATTTTCTCTTCTGCTTGAGCCAGGTACACATTGAGCTCTGTGTTGAATTTACCACTTTGTCCTGCACACCACCTGGCTTATCAGAGCTGGAGGAGAGAAATGAATGCAGGTTCCAGCTCATCTCTGTGAGTTCCCTTTTGTCCTCGCTCACTCTGTCTCCCAGTTCACGTCCATCCTCTCTCCTAAAGAGCCCCCTCCTGACTTCAGACCCAGGACCAGAGAGGAACACAACAGACTTGCCTGGAAAACTTAGCAGCCACAGTCCACAGTTACGTGATACTGAATCTCCTGAAGGGTACAGAGGAACAGTTACTCTGGATTTAGAGACTGTGGCCTTATGCAGAAAAGGGAACAGAAAAATAGAGGACATTGAATAATTGCAGCTGTGGGCTCCGTATTTAGATTCTCTTCTAGTTTATAAAGCTTACAGGTAAAACAAGGAATTATTTTGAACTGCTTTGGCTGTGAAACATGTTTTCTGAAGACAATACGATTTTGAGCCTGAAACTCATGGTCCAGGTTTTAAAAGTGTTACATAATTTATGAAACTATTGTGCCATAGGTGTTTCTACAGAAATGTCAAGTACACAGAGAATTGTTAAAAGGGAAATTACTATTTTTAATAACTCTAGAATTGACTGTAACCCGAAAGCTCTTTGGGGTTCCCTGAATGAAAAACTTTAGAGTTACATGCCTAGGGTAATTTTAGGGAGAAAAGAAAAAAAAAAAAAAAAGATTGAAATACATTTGTGAATCATCCATTAAGAACCTCCCTAGGGCCAAGTAAGTTCAATCAAACCTACTGGAGAACATTTCAATTTTTTTCAAAAAATGTCTTTGATGTTTCATGCTTACATCATTTCCCTGAAAAGACTGATAAAATTAATGAGACACATTGCTCATATATTTTCTTTTACTTAATTGCATAAAATTGTCCTCTAAAAGTTCAGCAGCAGAAAACAGTGAAAACACAGCTGTTCTGAATTAGGGCCTATTAAAGAAGTCTAGGCCTGCTGACTGCAAGAACTAATAAGACCTATCCAAGTCAGCTGTCAGGGTGACTATGGGGTCAAAGGGATAAGCTGAGAGCTAAGTGTAAAAAGAAAGGGAGCCCAGAAGGGAGGGGGCTGGGTGGATGGATGGGTGGGTAGAAGGAAGAGAAGAAGGAAAGAAGAGAGACCTCAGGAAGCAAGTCTGCTCATCACGGCTTCATTATACACCGAACCTTCTGAGTTAGAAGGTAAGTTGCTTTATGATATTTTTACATATTGTGCCCTGAAGAAATGAGGTAGCAATAATTATTTTTTATCTCCATATTCAGATTCTAAAGTCAACTTGCTACCTAAAAACAGAGCTTCACTCCACATTGCAAGTAGTAAGGAAATCAAGAAATTCAAAGGAACATTATTCCGTATCAGACCTCCCCACCAGTGGCTGGGCACTCCAGTTACACGGCGGGGAGCGGGGGAATCAGCTGTCAACTTGGGTTCATGGCATGACGACAAAACAAGCGCTTCCTATGCTAGAACACCATTTGTTGTAGTTTTCATTTTTAAAATAGCATTACAGTATATCATCTTTCACTCCTTAACATTGAGAAACCGTATCTCATTAAGATGAAGGACAAATGAATAACATTCTCTGTGGATTATGCGCTTCTCATAGCGATGAAAAACTTGAGCAATTCATTATTATTTATCACGTGCTTTCTCCTCCAACAAGGCCTTTCATTTTCTCGGTTTCATGAAAAGGCTAGTGTACACCAGGAAGCCTTGTGATGTGGTCACGGGCCTGGAAGGGAAAGCCTCAGTTTCTCCTCTCACTCTGCCCCCTGCAGGCTGCACGTCTTTAGGAAATTCGTTTAACCTCTAACTCTTCAAACCCCAGCATGGAAAATGGGAGTGATTGCATGTGATTTTTCTAAGACTCAGGGTGTGCTTGTGAGTTGATGTGAACATAAATTATGGAAAGAAGTGATCTAGGTACGGTGAATAGTTACCAGCCCTCGCTTGTTTGATGGTGTTAATACTAGTAAAGAGCTGGAACGATTTTGAAGTTGCTCTTGTGTTTTTAGACTGTGGCTTTTGTCCTTTCATTTGGACATGACCCTGAGACCCTCGCACATCACAGCGTCATTGGGGTTCATAATGTGACAGTGCTCGGTAAATTCAAATAGAAAGTTGACTGTGTATCTAGAACTTTGAATTTACTCAGATCTTTCAGGAGAAATGCTGTGGGAATGAGTTGAGTCTAACTTGGAAAAAGAATTATCTGAAAAACTGAAAAACATAAATAATAAGGGGTACATTTGCAAGGCTTGCCCCATGTAGAAGCTGCTCTAGGCCTGCATAGGAATCCAGAGAAAGATGAGAGACAAAGAAATTTTCAGAGATTGGTCTGGAGCCACAGCAGAAATCTCAGCTGAAGCCAGAACACTCCCCAGGTGAATCTCCTTCCTTCTGCCTTCCAAAATGCCAGTCCCTTCACTGAGTGGTTTGCTTTTTTAACATCAGTTTTCACTTATCTCCACTGTTTTTTTCCTTTCTTCTCTCACCCTTGAAAAGGCCTGGAGCTTCATTGAAAAGCTGTTAGATGAACACCGGCCTGTCCTAGAGAAGGCCTGCCAAGGTCTTAATCCAAACCACTTACTCATTAAATGAGTCAGCCAGCATCTGACACAGCACAGAACCATCTGAGTCAGGATGTGGAAAGTTACAGAGATGGAGGAAAACAGGAAAGAAAGGAGGAAGAAACTCGGGCCCTTCTTGGAAAGTGGCTATATTCTAAAGAAGGAAATGTGGTTTGGCACAGAGGAGGTTCTTATAAGCAGGGTCATAAACAGGTTAGAACTTTAACAACCTCAGTAGAATGCAAAGAACCAAAAACAAACAAGTTCCTAGAGGAACTCCAACTCAGGAGTCTAACTGGATTTAAGAGGCATGTGGGACCCACTGTAAAACTGTAGAAAGGCAACCTGTCCTATTGAATGATGATGGTGGCTAGAGAGAAGCTGGTTGTCTGTAGGCCTGATGTGCTGATGATGCAAAATACCAAGCATCTGTTTAGCTCGATAATGGGCTCCTTCAAACTGAAAGCAACGCTGCTCTCTGCTACTCCAAGCCAGAGAGTAGCTCCCAAAATCTGGACTGGAGTTGCAGGAAACCTCTGGCAAGTAGTATGAAATTAAACTGAGCAATGACACTTTTTATGCTTAACATTCATTCATCTTTAAGCTGTGTACACCTCAATTCCTACTTTATAGAGCCACTGTTGTAATAATATTAGACTCTGATATGAAAATCTAGATATGCTGTGTAAATGTTTTAATAACATTTAAATCAGCATTTTTACTATTGCTGTCTAGGGAGAGAAGGTAAGAGAGGCAGAGAAAAGTCATTTCTATTTTATTCCTGGGGATTGATTTTGGCTTGGTATAACTCTGAGTATAGAATTATACATGTGTGTAGGGTGAATATTTAATATACGATGTAAGTTTCTTAGTAGTTCAGGCATTTTGGCATAATTGCCTTGCTTCATTGTATAACTTACGTTATGACGTTGCCAGGTGCCATCATCATTAGTAATAGAGATTCTGCTTTAATTTCCATATTTGTTTTATAAATGCCTTAAGCAAGACCTACCTTTGGCGCATAAAAGGCACAGTGCTGTGTGGCAAGTTTTAGGGAAAGAATTTTTGGCACAGACCTTGATGGCTGGGTTCCTACCTCACTTGTAAATCCCTCCTGTTCCTTAGGTTTGATGATCAAATGTGAGTTTGGAGCTGGTTCCCACATGCAAGTTTAAACTCTGCAAACATCAATCCATGACTGTTGATTTTCTCATGTGTGTATGGAGACAAAGTATTTACATGCTTGTGTTAAAACCATTAAAATAATATGAGAAGCAACTGAGAGTAGTTTTAAAAGATGGATATTATATGGGTCATTATAAAAGAAGGATTTCTCAATGTCAGAAGATAGAACTGAAGGGGGCTTTATTAAAAGCTTGAATAACAGGGACAAGGGACAGAGTTCCATATATCTACTGTCGTTCTTGGGTGTCGAAATTCTAGCTTCCCACCCCTAGAGTCTCAGACTTTTAGGATGTGAAAGTAAACAGTAAGATGCAAATTTGAAAAATTCATTATTTTGAAGGATTATAATTAGTATCTGTTAATAGTATCAGAAGCTCTTTTAGATCAAAATATATGTATTTTCTGGATATATGTATTTCTAAATGCCAAATGCATAATTACAAACTAGGAGGATAAGATGACTAGAGAATTTCCTCTTGCTTTTGTTGTCTGAAACTGAAAACTCCAGTAAAATTAAATCCAAAGGTTAAACAAATTGATTTCCCTCCCCAGCAGCAGAGGGAAGAGATGGGTCCCTCCCAGGTTTATTAGAGGGTACCAATCAAAACTGATACCTGGTCCACCTGGAATTCCCGTTTTTTGCTTCTTCTGAGTTAAATTCAGGGTTCATTTAGTGTTTCAGGGGTGCATTTCTTTTAAAATATTTATTTATTTGTATCTGGCTGAGCACGTGGGTTCCTCTATCTTCATTGCTGCAGGAGAACTCTTAGTTGTGGCATATGGGATCTAGTCCCCTGACCGGGGATCAGACCCAGGACCCCTGCATTGGGAGTGCAGAGTCTTAGCCACTGGACTACCAGGGAAGTCCCAAGAGTATGTTTCTTTTTCTGCATTGTCTCATCATGGACACCATTCTAATTCTTTTATGCCCAAAATAACGGAAAAGGCCTGAGGATTCAACGAAGCAGATACAATTTCCAATACTATTAACAATTCAGAACCAAATAAGTTAAGTGCCTCTGTTGTGAAACCGCCACCATTGAGAACATCTCATTGGACAGTGTTACTTCCTCTTTGTTCCTCAGAAACTCTTTCCTCAACTCTCTCTCATTCTTCTTAGTCTCTAACCCAGCACCTAATGCCCATTACTTGCTTGTGCATCACAGATCTTCATTTTACTTTTTTTTTTTTTAATATGTATGTCCCTGACTAAAGCATCTCACTTTTACTCCCATAGATCTACCTATAAACATTGACCTAGCAGAGCTATCCTTCTCTCTAAGAAGACATCTTACATATTACTAAAACAATTATTTCCCATCATCTTTTAGGTCAGTTTCAAAGCGAGAATACCACTACACATTTTCTAAGAACTCAAACTAGGCAAGCATTTATCTAGGTACCATGGGGCAGAGTGAATAAAACACAGTCGATAAATAAGAAGTGGACAGGAAGAATCACCACAGTTATAGATGAATCGAGCTTATTGTTTATAATCTGTGGAAGGCTTCGGCAAACAAACTGCCTGTTACATAATGACTCAGCCTGACTGCCTATTAAAATAAGACCCAACACATTAGACACCCAGTTCCCACCAGCTGGTGTGATCTCAAATAACAAGCATAGCCATAATCCTGGTATCCACCTTGTTTCCTGAGAATGCTGGGTGTCCTTGTGCTTCTAATAAAGGCTTTTTTTGTTGCTTCTGTTATCAATACATAAGCTGGCCAAATGACCAGATGTCTTCCTCAGTGTCCAGTTATCACAGGGGTTCCCTGGGAGCCTGGAGGACTAAGGGGACCCTGCCCTGCTTGGGCCCCTGTGGTCTTACCATCCCATTTGGTCTATGTCAGCTGACTCCCTTTCAGTCCAGCCTGGTCTTCTAGTTCATTAAATTCTATTGTATCCCTACTTATATCAATATAATTAATATAAGAGAGTCCAAGAAAATTACAACCCCATCCATCCTCATTTCTGATTCTGTGACTTACTATTTGGACCCAACCAAAATATCAGCCCCTACATATCCTAGTTGGCATTCAGAAAAGACAGAGCTCTCCACCCATTCCCTGTCTCTTATATAACAAACTCATTGATCCTTAGTATCTCTCCAGCTATCATTTGAAAACAACTCAACTCTTGTATCACTTTATTCTACTGGCAACGTCATTCATAATATCACAGTCCAGTGCTTCTCAACAATGCTCCATTTAGAAGCTAATGGGAGTAACTACTAGTTCAAGCACAGAATTCTTAATAGACCATAAAAAGATATTTATTCATGTAAAGTATCACTCATTGCTTTCCCATCATATTCTTTATGTAAGCACTGTGTTGATGTCTCTGTGCAGTAATAATTTCATTTTTGAACTTTGAAATAAGCCTTTAAACGACTTAAGCATCTCCTTAGCTGAGGCATAACCTTCCCAGAGTGTTGATGCCAGCACATATTCAACATTTTCTGACTTCTCACAGCTTATTTTCATAAATTAAAGCTAACAGAAAGCAATTTACAACCTAAATAGCAGACAGAAAATGTAATAAATTAGATTAAACATTTTCTATAGCTGAGTATTCTCTCAGCTAGATTCTTTACTGTCTGAGTCACCAGGAAAGCCAGCTATATTTATTATTTAATAATAAATCTGGCATCTCAGTGGTAAAGCATCCACCTGTCAGTGCAGGAGACACAGGAGGCATGGGTTGGATCTTTGCGTTGGGAAGATCCCCTGGAGGAGGAAATGGAAACCCACTCCAGTATTCTTGCCTGGAGAATTCCTTGGACAGAGGAGCCTGGCGGGCTACAGTCCAAGAGGTCACAAAGACTCAAACACAACTGACCGACTGAGCACACATTATTTAATAATAAATCTGGCATCTCAGAATCAGTAGATTCTGTAGAATGGAACTAGAAGAAATTAGAAATAAAGAGAAATGTTATCATAGAAAAAAACCACACACGATTTCTTGGCCTTTGTAATTTCTGAGGATTTACCTGTAGAGCACAGTCGTAGATGAAGAGGGGTAGCATCCCACTCTCCCCAGGATATAGTGAGACCAAGGGGAGCCTGACTCAGAGTTGTCAAGGTTTAGTTACACATTGTGCATGGAGGCATCTACAAAGATGCAGTAAGATGACCCAGCTTGGAGGTGGAGCAGAGAAAGGGTACTGAAGTGCCTAGCAGGTAGGTGAAAATGCACCATGGAAAAGGTACAGAGTCTGAAGTCCCAGAAACCAGGGTTCAAATCCTAACTACATTTTACAAGTTGACGAGTGTGTAACTTTAGGCAAAGCACTCAATCTTCTTAGACTCAATGTCTTATCTCTGTCATGAGAATTATAAAGAACTACAGTCATCTTTTAGCTCAATGGAAGTTGCACTGAATGTTATGCACTATAGTCTGATTTAGGCTTTGGAAGAGCAGACCAACAATTTGCTCCTAAATAATAGGACTGAGGATTCCAGCCCAAAGGGGAAGCAGGGAGGAGACGAGAAAAGGATTGTTGAAACTCAACCTGATATTAACAATAGAATGAAAACAGATGACTCTGGGGCTCCCAGAAGCCTGCAAAGTTGGAGCAGAATCCAAGTGGGATGAGCTTAAACACCCCAAGGAGGGCACACGATTTGCGGTCTTAGCATTCAGCCCCAGGACACGATGAGCCACTGAGCTCTGCAGCCAGGGGCACTGGAATCATGGTGCTCACAGCAGCCAAGAGTTGGCACTGCTGTGTCCCAGCTGCAACTCATAGAGGAGCAACTGAATTCTAAGAGACTTTTCTATTCTGCTTGGAGGTGGTTTCAGAACATCCTGCCTCAAGGTTAGATTGGTTCTCAAGCTAACGGCTGTTTTGTCCGCAGAAAGAAGAGATGACTCATTCTTGCCTTCCCTCCTAGCTTTAGAAATACACTCGTCCACTCTTTCTCCACCAAGCCCTTACTTAGCAAATGGTTTTCATTACTGAAGGGCCAGTTGTTAGGAGTGTCTCCTGGGCCATGTTTCTGGTAATGGTTTCTTGTCTAGGTAGCTGTGTATTGTTGAAGTATCATCTCCCTCCCAAGTCTGAGATGAGCCATAGGACCCATCTCACTGTAACAGCAGCCCCAGAGACTGAGAGGCTGAGAAGCCCAGGCTGGATCTAGAACTCTGTTTTTTCAGTTCTGGGTGTGAAGAACCAGGTTTGTGTGTCATCCCTGAGCTCAGCTGCTTTGCGATTCCACTCACCTTGTTCCTTAGTCTCTTTCTGCAGTCAGGGGTCAGAAAGCCTCCTATTTTTCCCTTTATTATCTCTGCAGCCTCAGTCTTAGCTATAAGAGGGTGGTAGGAGATGGTCAATGTGGTTCCATAGAAGTTGAGCATGGTTATAAAGGCACTCTTTCTGCTGCTTCTCCTACATTCTTTAGATAAGAAATAGCATGAATTAGGCAAGTCCTCAAAGATATATGCCTGTCCCTATGTGCAGTGTCTCTACCATAATTGCAATCAAAAAGTATGATTTTAAAATCTTAACTGTTCATTTAAAGTCTCATAAATGTCTGGAAATAACTTTGGAAGGGAATTATAAAATTCTTTGAAAGTCACTGAGTGTGGTGACTTTGGGTGCTCTAAGAGGCAGGTACTAACGTGTAACTGTCAATAAAAATAAATTTATTAGGGAAAACATCTGGAGGATAAAAGGGAAAGAGAGTAGGAGAGCCTTAGACTGTGATGAAGATTTGATACTTGGGTGAGAAATGAGAGAAGGAAGGAGCGCTGGGCAGGACAGTCTAAGACCACAGAGCAGTTCTGCCAAGCCAACGGGGAGGCCCCGAGTCAGAGGAAATGTGCATTAAGCAGGACTGGGCCTGTATTAGTACCCTGTCTGCTCCATCATCAGCTGGGAGCAACCTTGAACAAGTTCACCCTGCCTAAACTTGGTGGCAGATCCAGAGAGAGGGCAACCAGGACCTACCTTCATACACTGTGCTGTCTCCAGTAAGGGATGGAAGTGCCCTTCCTGGGTCGCTACAACATGAAGAAAGTTGCAAAGAAGGAGTAAAAGATTCTGTCTTCGTGCATATGAAGTTTGAATGTTATTAAAATATCCCAATTCTTCCCTAATTGGCTGAGAGTCAACACAACTCCAACTAAAATGGCAAGGGGTTTTAAGATTTGTTGGTTGTTTTTCAGTAGAACTTGACAGGAAAATTACATGGAGGAAACAAAGTGAAGGAAGAGACACCCTTGGAGAAAAAAGAACTGGGAAATTTTGCTTCTCCACGTCTCAGATATCCTCCTAGTACACTAAGAAATGATGGTGTTGGTTCTAGAAGAGACAAAATAGCACAATGGGGTAGAATCTAGAGCCCAGAGTACACTAACATGTATATAGAAGTGTGATATGTGCTATAAAGTTGGAAAAGATATTCTCTATTACACTCTGAAAATGAGTCATCCATGTACAGAAAAAAATAAATTCATTTCTGACTTACACCAACTACAAAAATTAATTTCCAGTTAACTAAGGATCTAAATGTTTAGTCATTAATGACTTCCTAGAAGGGAAATAGCTCTTAAATGGACAAAAAATATAGGCTATAATAAAAAGATTGATAAATCTTACTACATTAAAAAAAACTTTATAAAAAAAAAAACTTTATAGATATCTAAATATATAAAACAGAGAAAGAAAAGCCAAAAACTGAGATAAAATATTTGCAATGCACATAGTCATAAAAATGGTTTCCATGAAACTTTAGAGCATCTGAAATCAAATTTAGAAAAATATACACTCAGTAGAAAAGTGGAACAAAAATAGAAATAGCAACTAACAAAGCAAAGCGAACCATGATAAGATATCATTTAACTTTGGGGAAAATTTTAGAAGCTGAACAGTTGCAAGTACTGGTCAGAGTGCAGACAAAGAATTCTCATAAGGTTCTAATGGGAATTGAAGTTATAACAGTCTATTTGTAGAGCAAATTTTCATTGTCTAGTAAATTTTAGAATATGCGTTCCTTATAATCATCTATTACAATTAAGGTTTTTAAATATTAATAAAGGTATTACAGCATTATTCATAGTAACATTGAAAACAGTTGATACAGAAAATGTTTTTTTTTTTTTTTAATTGTGGGCAGAATTTAAACACAATTCCATGATTCTGTGTTAAACAATCCTTTCCTGCCCCAGAGTTAAATAAAACTGAGCCATGTAACCATGGTCCTATGTTAAGCAATACTGAGAAAAAAGCAAAATAAATTAGCTTGCTGCAAGAAATACTTGCTCCTGGAGATAAGCCTATGAACCATCTGAAATAACCTTCATTACAAACTAATAATTCTCCTAACAGCTCAAGACTATCAGATTCACCAAGATTCTCTTCAAAACCCTTGCTCCAAAGATAATGCCATATATCCTGCTCAATCTCAAACTGTTTCCTTTCTTGTAAGGCCCACCTTAAAATCACCCAGCCCAATTCCTAAAACTCCATAAATATTCTCCCTGGCTTTCTCACTTCTGAAACACTTTTAAAATTGTCAATATTGTTTCTGCTTTACTGCAGTAAGTCTAATAAACTTTACTTGATCAGCAAGTTTTTCTGGTGATCTTTTGGGCTGTCAACAGTAGTAGATTTAAACAATTAATATAGTATAAAAAGAAAGAGATCTATAACTATACATATACATATATATACATAACTATACATACCAGTATGAATAAATCTCACAAACATTGAACTTAAAAACAGTAACAATAAAATAAAAACCTATAGATATAGTTTTTAGCTCTGTCTAAACAAAGTTTAAATAAGTGCAAATCAAGTTAAATTATTTAAGGATACCTAAAAATGTGATCAAAGTTGAGAATTATAGACAACATGAACCAAGTTCAGAGTGTGGAGAATGGAGAGAGAGATAGGCTTGCAGTCTGAAAATGTTTGAACAGTATTTGTTATGTTTTAGCTCATTTGAATTAAAGTGGTGGCCTCATAGGTATTCATTATGGTGTCATTTAAACTTTTTTGCAATTTTCATTATTTCACTATTTTAAAGGAAAAACAATTGTAGGGCATAATACTTCATGGTCATTGTTTTCAGGAAGAGGGAATGGTAGCATCAAATGCTGCAGAGTATTCAAGTTGCAGAAAATTAACAAGTGTCCTCTGGATTCAAGGACCTGGCAAATTCTCATTCACTCAGGGTCAGGAGAGTGGGTGGTAGCAACGGAGATTGAGAAGAGGTAGGAAATTGTGGAGGTAGAGACCGGGTAAATGGACAACATTTATGAAAGAGATCCTGACTCCAGCTGAACTGGTGTCAGATGGTCTGTTGTTTTTTTGTGTGTTTTATATAGTCACTAAGTCATGTCTGACTCCTTGCGACCCCACAGACTGCAGCACACCAGACTTCCCTGTCCTTGACTTCCTCCCAGAGTTTGCTCAAAGTCATGTTCATCGAGTCAGTGATGCTATCCAAAATCTCATCCTATGCTACTTCTGGCAGCTTTTGCTTTCAATCTTTCCCAGCATCAGACTGTTTTCCAATGGTTTGGCTCTTCACATCAGGTGGCCAAAGTTTTGGAACTTCAGCTTCAGCATCAGTCCTTCCAATGAATATTCAGGATTGATTTCCTTTAGGATTGACTGTTTTGATCTCTTTGAAGTCCAAGGGACTCTCAAGAATCTTCTCCAGTACCACAGTTGGAAAGCATGAATTGTTCAGTGCTCAACCTTCTTTATGGTCCAACTCTCACTTTCGTACACGAGTACTGGAAAAACCATAGCTTTGACTATACGGACATTTGTCAGCAAAGTTACATCTCTGCCTTTTAATAAACTGTCTAGGTTTGTCATAACTTTTCTTCCAAAAAGCAAATTACTTTTAATTTCATGGCTGCAGTCACCACCTGCAGTGATTTTGGAACCCCAGAAAATAACTGTCACAGAAAACTGTTTTCCACTTTTCCCCCTTATATTCACCATGAAGTGATGGGACCAGATGCCATGATGTTAGATTTTTGAATTTGAGTTTTGAGCCAGCTTAAGAAGGTCTGGACACAGTTAAAAAGCGAACCTATTATGAAGGAGTTAATCGTGTGCTTTTCCCTGTGTTCATCCATGTCACACTTGAAACCAACAGACACTGTAATTAGGCCTCTGCTAAGAAGTAGCAAAAGCATAGCAAGTATTTATAGTCATGCATTTTGCACTTTTAGAGACCTCAGTTGCTTTGAGTATAGGTCACTTTCCAAATGAAAAAGAGCCAGAAAAGGTCAACAGGGTGGGTTCCGTGGAGTAAATTTACCTAAGAGTTTCCAATTGTTGGCTCAGCTGTAGGGGGAGAGGAGGCCGAGGAGAGCTGGAGGCATAGATCCAGGAGTCAGAGAAGAGACAAGAGAAAAACTGGAGCAATAAACTAGCATGAGGAGTGAGGATTAGGGAAAGCCTCCCTCAATTTGCAATTACTGACCCATGAGAACGCAGTTAATACTTCCTTTGCCTCCAATAAAAACGTTCACAATTAAAAACGCATTATCTGTGCATAACACATTGTAAAACTATGCACTCACTTCTTGAAGCAGCCAAGCTCGAGTATTTAACTAAACGCTCACAAAAATGTTAATCCGGTGGCAATGACGTCCAGAAAATTCTGTATACCAAGTGAAGTCAAAAACAAATGATTGCAAATGAAGGTTAAACCAGAACACCATACTCCAGTATAAAGAATACTCTGTGATCTGTATCTCAGAGGAGTGGTTAGAATCTAGACTTACAGAGCATCTTAATGAAGGAACAATACATTTGTAAACAAGCAAGAAGGCAAAGGAAAAGGACTTTGCCTTTTAAGAATAGAAGATATTTTAATACATTGGATTTTTCTAAAACTTTCCTTATTTTATTATTGTGCTTGAAAATTTCTATTTCCTTAAACATGTCCTTAGAAAATAAACTATGTATAGTTTGATTTTACTAAGTACAACCATTAATAAACTCTTTCTTAGGACAAATAGCTTTCTTCTGATAAATAGCATTCTATTCTTTTCCAAATAAGTTAGATATCCATATTATTGCTTATGTTTAAGTATGATGGTTTCAGTCTTCCCAGTATTACCAGAAGTTAAAACTTTGCATGAGACAAACATGAGACTTAAGTGTATACCTTTGCAAATCAAAATTATAAAGTAAGATGTTAAACACATACACTCACACATGTATTTTAGATACAGCCATAAATTCATCACTGTAGAAAGTCTAAGCTGACAGTAAAGAAAGGAATGCATTTAAATAGTTACAAATAAGGCAAAGACTGAAACAGTGACAAGAGAAAAAAATTACATTGAATACTATGGGGGAGCCATTTGTCACCTGTGGGGCTGAGCATCCTGAGAAGATGGGTAGGAATATCCCTCCAGGAGATGGGGAAGCAAGGATGGTCTGACAGCTGGGACTGATGGGCCAGGCTTCTCGCATTCATTTCTTTTGTCACAGCCACACTCAAGTGAATGAGGAGAACTTTCATCAGGCCACACAGGATAAATGGGTCTCTTAGACCACCTGCCCCTCAGAATTTCCCGAGGAGACCACACACTATCTTTTATCTGCCTGCACATCAGGAAAATGCTTGGACCTAAGTACAATCCATATAAGAGCACATCTCTTGTCACCCACGAGCAATCAAAAAGCCTGCCACCCCGCCACCACCCCTCACCCACCCACCCCCCACCTTCCCTTACCATTACCTTTTTGTTCTCCAGGTAAAACTTGGTGAGAAGATAGGGGGAAAGAGTGATATTTTTGTAGAAGTCCTCTGCTTTGAGTTACAATGATTCTTAGGAAAATGTGTGCACAAGATTATCTTTTGTTGACAGGCAATTTAATAGAAGATTCAAACACCAAACTTGATAAACGGCAACCAAAAAAGGACTTTTTTTGAGCTTCAGAATTAGATTAAGAGAAAAAAAAAAAAAAAACAGGTCAAAGCCTAGGCTACCTGCTTTTTAAAATGTGGAAGCATGAAGCACAGTGAAAAGGGCCCTTCTCTGCAGACTTCATCTTAACATGCAGTGCCCCTTCAAATTGCCTCCAAGGAGCACACAACCCTCTGAGGGGATAGAAGCTGCCTTGAGTGGCTGCTGCAGTGTGGACTCTGCTGATTCTGCTTGGTAGAACAAAAACAAGAATCCTACTCAAGTGGCTTGGCCATCTCTGCTCCAGATGCAAAGTAGGACCCACAGGGAAAGAGAAAACCATTCCTGTTGTGCCAAAAGTAAAAAAGAACAAGGAGTAGCCTAACATGGCAACTTCACAGAGCTTTCCTGTACCAAGTGCTTTCTCAGGAGAACAACCCTCCCCAGGAGAGGGGATTAGTTTTTTCCATCACATTGCCAGTTATTTTCTTCCAGGAGGCAATTTATGGTTTAAAACTTTGAAGTTGTCAATATTTTCTTTTTACTATTTATAAATTTTTACTGATATGTAATTGACATGAAACATAATATTGTTTTCAGATAAACAGCATAGTGATTTGGTATCTGCGTGTGTATTTAAATAAGTCACCAGAAGTCTGGTTACCATACATAGTCACAGATTTTTTTCCTGTGATGGACGCTTTTAAGATCTAGTCTTGGCAACTTTCAAATATACACGAGTATTATTAATTGGGATCACCATGCTCTACATTATGTTCCTATGACTTATTCTATAACTGTAAGTCTGTACCTTTCGACTTCCTTTACCCGTTTTGCCCAACCTTCACCCCATACCCCTGGCAACACCAGTCTATTGTCTGAATCTGTGACTTGTTTCTTTTTATTTTTCCTTCAGATTCCACATGTAGGTGAGACCATATGGTATTTTTTTTTTCTCTGTCTGGCATATTTTACTTAACATAATGCCCTAAATGTGAAACTGTGTTGTCATAAATGACAAGGTTTCTTTTTCATGGCTGAATGGTATTCTTGTATATATTTGTACTGTATCTTCTTTATTTATTCATCCATTGATGGACATATAGGTTGCTTACATATCTTGGCTATGTAAATAATGCTACACTGGGCATTAGGGTGCAGATACCTATCTTTTCAACATATTCAACTTTGAATATGTACCCAGAAGTTGAATTTCTGGACTGTATGGTAGTACTGTTTTTAATTTTTTGTGGAAATCAAAAGTAAATTGGTACTTTCCTACCAGCAGTGCATTAGGGTTCCCTGTTCTCCACATTTTCTCCAACACTTGTTAACCCTTCTCTTTTTGATAATAGTGTGAGGTGATATCTCATTGTGGTTTTGGTTCGCATTTCCCTGATGATTGGTGATGTTGAGCATCTTTTCATGTGTTTGTTGGTTGTTAGTATGTCGTCTTTGAAAAAATGCCTATTCAAATCTAATGCCCATTTTTAAATTGACGTTTTGCTTTTTTCCTTGAGTTGTTTAATATTTTAGTTATTAACCCCTTATAGGATATATGATTTGCAAATATTTTCTCCCATTCAGTGGGTTGCCTTTTCACTTTATTGATGATAAAGTGAATCTTTTGCTATGCAGAATTTTTTAGTGTACTGTATTTCCGCTTGCTTATTTTGCTGTTGATAGATTTAATTGACTTGTCTCTATATATCACATTTTTAATTGAGAAATTATCTCTCTAGGGACAAATTCTGCTGGACAGAAAATACTCAATTCTATTTTTTGCATTAAAATATATAAATGCTTTTAGTTCAGTTCAGTCACTCAGTCGTATCCTACTCTTTGTGACCCCATGAACTGCAGCTTGCCAGGCCTCCCTGTCCATCACCAACTCCCGGAGTTCACTCAAACCCATGTCTATTGAGTCAGTGATGCCATCCAACCATCTCATCCTCTGTCATCCCCTTCTCCTCCTGCTCTTAATCTTTCCTAGCATCAGGGTCTTTTCAAATGAGTCAGCTCTTCACATAAATGCTTTAGCTAAAATATTTTCACATGTACTTTTTTTGCTTCTTTCAGAGTACCTTTCTACTATAAACATTAAAAATAGTTTCTATTTGATACTTTTTACAATATTCTATGTACTTTAGATGATGTCAAATCATAGAACTTCTCATTTCATACCAGTACAGAAATAAATACACATGTATCCAATTATTTAAAAAGAAAAGCACTTTCAAAATATTCTTCCCACATGTTAAGATATTCCTAAGCATATATATGGGAGAAGGCAATGGCACCCCACTCCAGTACTCTTGCCTGGAAAATCCCATGGACGGAGGAGCCTGGTAGGCTGCAGTCCTTGGGGTCGCTAAGAGTCGGACACAACTGGGCGACTTCACTTTCACTTTTCACTTTCATGCATTGGAGGAGGAAATGGCAACCCACTCCAGTGTTCTTGCCTGGAGAATCCCAGGGATGGGGGAGCCTGGTGGGCTGCCATCTCTGGGGTCGCACAGAGTCGGACACGACTGAAGTGACTTAGCAGCAGCAGCAAGCATATATATAGTTTCAAAATTATATCTTTTGCACTGTTTACATCAATTAATTTGTTCTGTTCCAGCCTTTCTCTTGCTGAGATAACATATAACATTTACTATTTGCAGCCATTGTCTTCAAGACATTTTAGTGTTTGTTAATATTTTTATCCAACTTACTCTTTCAACCTCAAATCATCTTTCACATATCACCTACTTGTCTGATTCCCAACCCCAACTGTAGAGATTAGATAATTCTCCTAACAGTCCGGGTTATCAGGAAATTTAGCCTAATACTGCAGGATTGAACACACAGGAAAAGAAGTGAACTTTTTTTTTTTTTACTTTTGGCCAGGTCACGTGGCTTACAGACTCTCAGTTTCCTAACCAAGGACTCACCTTGGGTCCTAGCAGTGAAAGCACTGAGTCCTAACCACTAGACCACCAGGGAATTCCCAGAGCATGCATTTTTAATGGGGGAAAAAAAGACTTAGGAGTCACTGATACTGGATAGGAAAACTTCTATTCTTGTGAACTTTAGCAAATTATGTTTTGAAGAGACAGTTAGCTTGGATTCATGATAATGTAAAATTTAGAAGAAGATATATGTAGGGATAACTAAGAGAAAGAAAAATGATTGGGTGTTCTACATGAATTGAGCCCATGAATAGTTTATAAGAATTCGATGGGGAAAAAAAATGTTAGGACATAGGCATTCCACTTATATCCCACCCACTGTGACAACCAGAGATTCCTTTTGGCCAGAGTCCCTTGGGAGCAAAATTTAGCTCAAAGGTTTTATCATGTTTTGTCTGTACTAAAGGGAGAGTCTGGACCAATGTCAGCCTGGCTTCTCTCCCTCACTCCTGATAGCCCATGTGGGTGTGAGTATCCCTAATCCACAATATAAATAATGTTTCCTCAGCACTCGAGAAGAATATTAAACACCACAGGCTCAGTGAAATCTTAAAGCTTCACCTTGCCATAAACTCTTTATATCTAAGTCAGTTAGTAACAATATTGGCTGCTGTGCCAGATATAAGAAATGGTGGTATTCAATATTTGGTTTATAAGTAGTTTTGCCTACTTAAAATCTCTTTGTCTTCTTAACATGTTGATTTGTACATGGGACGACTTGACACATCTTTGGAAATTAAATGGAAGACGTGAGTGAATTACTTCTGGAATTCAATTTTTATCACAATATCAATTCATATGGGTTTAAAATTGTGGATTAGAATTGGATATCTTTCCTTTGCTGACAGTTTCTTTAATTCTGGAAGCCTATTGCTCTTTTAAATGCTGTTTTGTTCCTGCAATATTTAATTTTTACTCCCTTTAGATTTGCAAATTATAAGCTGGGAATAAGGTCCTGAGCAATGGACCCTGTCCTGGAAATGTTGCACAATTTGAGAATACAATCTTTTTCTTCAAAGGAGTTATTGAAGGAGCTGACGTTTACCTGACTGGTTTGAATAGTACTGAATTATTTTCCTCCTTGTATATATTGAAAAGCATATTTTCTTTATTCCTATAGATAAAAAATATTGTCATTATTTAAAAATATCTTTTTTGTTGTTGTTTTGACTTTTCTCTCAGGGATAACATCAGCTCATTTTCAATATACATTTTGTTTCACCTGTGTAGTTTTCTTATTTCTCCAATGTCTCTGACTGATTTATACGGCATTATTTATAATTTATGAGTTCTAGTTTTGTAGTTTTAGGGTTAAGGTGATGATTTTTTCCTTACTATGACTAGTTCCCTCAGAAAGAACATTTTGCTGGCATCTACTCTCTAAATGATCAAAGATCACCTTTCAATTTCCTCAAGTCTGTTTTTATACTTAACTCTTTTTCCTAAAAAAGTCAGTCTCAAACTCTTTCAGGTTTCTTGCCAGAATGAATTGTTTTCTTTTGTCTCTTTTATTCTTTGTAGGCTCTTCTGCTCTGTTTTAAAGAATAGCCTCTCTCACTTACCTGTGTTTCTATTTTTCTTTTTTATGTTTTATTTATTTGAAAAATCTTTATTGGAGTGGAGTTGATTTACAATGTTGTGTTAGCAAAGTGTACAGTTTGCTAACAGTTGTACATATATCTACTTTTTTTTTAAAGATTCTTTTCCTATATCGGCCTTTACAGAGTACTGATCAGAGTTTCCTGTGATATACAGTAGGTCCTTATGGGTTATGTACTTTATATATAGTAGTGTGTCTATGTCAATCCCAATCTCCCAGTTTATTCCTTTCTCTTACCCTCTGATAACTACGTTTGTTTTCTACATCTGTGACACTCCTCAGTCCTTGGGATTCTGTAGGCAAGAATACTGGAGTGGGTTGCTATTTCCTTCTCCAGTAAATAAGTTCTTTGTACTCTTTTTTAAGATTCCACATATAAGTGGTATCATATAATATTTGTCTTTCTCTGTCCAGCTTCATTCAATGTCACAGTCTCTAAGTCCATCATGTTGTTGCAAGTTCTGGCTGTTTTTCTTCATTGCATTATATCAGTTATTGAAAATATGTTATAGGTAACTTTGGGGCTTCCCTGGTAGCTCAGTGGGCCAAGAATCCAAGTGCAGTGCAGGAGATGCAGTTTTGATCCCCCAGGTCAAGAAGATCCCTTAGGGTAGTGCATTGCAATTCACTCCATTATTCTTTTCTGGAGAATCCCATGGACCGAAGAGCCTGATAGGCTTTAGTCCATAGGGTCACAAAGAGTCAGACATGATTGAGCGATGGAGCATACACACAAAGGTAACTTTAATGCAGATGACTGCCATTTATGACTTGAAAAATATAATTTATATCTCAGTCTACTTTCCCATTATTTGGGGAAGTAATTGGGCTCCTCTTGTTTCATGTAAAGTTGAAAATTCTCAAAGCAAATGAGAATATGAACTCCAAAAGAAAGGTAGTAAGCAAATCTACTTTTCTGAGTTGTATGTTAAAGATACTAAAAGAATAGAGGCAAATTTCTCATCAAAATGTTTAATCCTGGTGGAACATTTTAAAAGTATTAATAGAATATGCTGAGAAGCATATAAGGTTTTCTGGAGATTTGGGAAGCTAGAAATGAATGGTATATATTTCATGCTTTCTTGGAGCTTATAGTTTACTTGGGGTCAGAAAACTTAAGACACAATAATTTGGATAGGTAGACAAGGAAATAAGAGGTAATGTAAGGTCATACTTGATTAAGAGACAAGTTAGGCAAGCCATTACAATTCTAAGTTCAGAGACTAGAAGGGGGTTTTATTATAAGAATCAGAGCCTTGATCCTATTGCATTATTACTTTTCAGTCAGTTCGGTTCAGTCGCTCAGTCGTGTCCGACTCTTTGCGACCCCATGAATCGCAGCACGGAGAAGGCAATGGCACCCCACTCCAGTACTTTCGCCTAGAAAATCCCATGGATGGAGGAGCCTGGTAGGCTGCAGTCCATGGGGTTGCTAAGAGTCAGACACAACTTAGCGACTTCACTTTCACTTTTCACTTTCGTGCATTGGAGAAGGAAATGGCAACCCACTCCAGTGTTCTTGCCTGGAGAATCCCAGGGACAGGGGAGCCTGGTGGGCTGCCATCTATGGGGTCACACAGAGTCAGACACGACTGAAGCGACTTAGCAGCAGCAGAATCGCAGCACACCAGGCCTCCCTGTCCATCACCAACTAAAATCTCTCAAATAATAATCTCTCAAAACTTTCCTATAGGTCAAAAAGGGTTTTTTAATACAGATATTGAAGCCAACAGTTCATACACACTATATACACACATGTATATAGTGTATACACATATAAGCATGTATATATGTGTATAAAATGGTAGTCTGTAATAAGTGCTCATCCCCATTTAGAGCTAACACCTGAGTATGTAACTGCCCAGGTGCCTGGTGCTCAGGAATGAGTAACTGCTCACTGCTGGGATGTCAGATGCAGGAGGCGAGGAAGTGTCAACACAAGGAAGAAAATGGAAAGTGAAATTTAAACTAGTAGCTAACATGACAGATTAAATAAATGATAAAATAGCAGGGTTTGAGATAGAGGTTGTCAGTAAGTGTAAACCATTTTAACTGCATTTTTTGTTTTTACAATTTTCTGCAATTTTCCATTTTTTGTGCTAAAGCTGTCAAAGAAGATGACCACAATTTTGTATGAAGTGTTCCACAATTTTCTTGCAGCGTTCATTAGCACTCCATGGCAAATATTTTGAGCTGCCCACATGTGCACTGGAAAATGGATCACAATCACAACAAAATAACCGAACTCAAGAAGCAAAGCCATTTTGGGTGTTAGGAAGAATGCACTGAATGAATACCTTTATTCTGACATTACGTTGGATCCCGTCTACCCCTGACATTTTAGATTTTGATAAATAGGATGCATTCAAAACACATGCTAAAGGGACTGGACTTGGGCTTTGAGAAACTCCTAGATAGAGATTCCAGGAAAGCTGTGAGCAAATCGGCACAGACCAGGCATCTCCTGCTTGAGCAGAGTGGGGTCCCACAACCCTCCTGGGGAGCGTCCAGGGAAACCATTAGCAGTATGCCAGCAAAAGATGCTCCTGGGTTCACAGTTACAAGCTATTTGCTTGTAAAATTACTTGGAAAATGATAAATTTTTTGCTTGTTTATCAATTTCTTTGAAGAGTCTGTAATCCAGTCATATGAAAAAGTGATTATTTTTTATAGAGTAAGTCACTCTATTTACTACTTTGAAAATCCTTAAAGGAGTGAATTGCCTACAAGATGAAATTCTCAGAGCCTATCATGGAATTTAAAAAGATGTGGTATATACACACAAAGGAATAAAATGAAATAAAACAAATATTAAATAAAAATAAATTTATTTTTTATAAATACATGAAATGAAATAATGCCCTTTGCAGCAACATGGATAGACCTACAGATTATCATACTAAGTGAAATAAGTCAGACAGACAAAGAGAAATATCATATGATATTGCTTACATGTGAAGCTTAAAAAATGACATAAATGAGCTTGTTTACAAAACAGAAACAGACTCATAGACACAGAAAACAAACACGATTACCAGAGGGAGAAGGTGGGGAGGGGTGAATTACTTTAGGATTAAAATATACACACTACATATAAGAGATAACCAAGCAGGACCTGCTGTATAGTACAGGGGACTATAGTTAAATGTCTTGTAATAACCTATAGTGGAAAAGAATCTGAAAAAGATATACGTACAGCTGAATCACTTTGCTGTATACTTGAAACTATCACATTATAAATGATATTTCAATTAAAAAAATTCAAAACAGAAAAAATAACCTCTAGCTTCACAGCTAATGCTTCCCCTACTACACACACTGCCACTTCCTTTCTGGCATGAATTTGTCTTCGCTTCTCATGGTTCTGCCAACATCGCATGCACGTTTATATGTTTATACATGTCTTTATTTTTCCCCCTGCTTAGAATGGCCTTGTCATTTCTTTGATAGACTCTTAAAAAGTTAGAAACTGAAAACCTCTGCAGTTCTTTCATCCTACCCTTTGCCCCTTCAAGGAACTGCCTTTGTTTCTGTGGGTTTCTCAGTACCTGGTACATGGTCTACTGTTGCAGGGTTGTTAGTTTGAGCTCCTCGGGGATGAAACTGTGCTTATATCACTAGGACCTAAACAAGTATAGTGACAGGCACAACGTGAAAAGTCATCACATAATTATAGAAACAATGAAAAGGAAAGAATAATAGAAGGATGGGAAAGAGAGAAGAGAAGAGATAGGGAACCAAGGAAAGGAGGGAAGAAAGAGAGGGAGGGGGCAGAAAGGCCAAGAAAAGGAAGAAAAACTAGATGATTGAAACACCAAATAATTAGAAAGTAAGTCTCCAACCATCAGAGGAAAATAAACATGTCACTGCTCATGAAAAATCAAAACTCAGAATGTGTTAATTTATGAAATATAGAACTATAGTGAGAATCCTTATTAGAAATATCAGGTGACACCTAGTCAATAAACACAAGAATGAGTCTATGAAATTTTGCTACAAATTGTTTGGTACTTGAAGGGACAAGATAGCATATTAAAAAGACAGAAACATTAGACAGCATAGACAACCTAGACAGCATATTAAAAAGCAGAGACATTACTTTGCCAAAAAAAGGTCTGTTTAGTCAAAGCTATGGCTTTTCCAGTGGTTGTGTATGGATGTGAGAGTTGGACCATAAAGAAGGCTGAGCACAAAAGAATTGATGCTTTTCAACTGTGGTGTTGGAGAAGACTCTTGAGAGTTCCTTGGACAGCAAGGAGATCAAGCCAGTCAATCCTAAAGGAAATCAGTCCTGAATATTCATTGGAAGGACTGATGCTGAAGCTGAAACTCCAATACTTTGACCACCTGATGTGACTCTGGATTGGAAAAGACCCTGATGCTGGGAAAGATTGAAGGCAGGAGGAGAGGGGACGACAGAAGATGAGATGGTTGGATTGCATCACCAACTTGATGGACATGAGTTTGAGTAAGCTCCAGGAGTTGGTGATGGACAGGGAAGCCTGGCGTGCTGCCGTCCATGGGGTCACAAAGAGTCAGACATGACTGAGCAAATGAACTGAACTGAAGGGACTAGTTAAGATTTGGTCAACACTGACCTGTTTTTATTGGAACAGGAAATGAAAATCAGTCAACTGTCATCACCTAGAAGTAAAGAGAAAAGGTAAATTTATCTGATCCTGAAAGAAACTTCCTTGAGAAACATCTTAAGAACATGTATCTGTGGCCATCATGGAAGGACTAAGACATTTATTCTAAGCTAGCTATTTTACTGACAAGCACAGAATGATGATGATGGAAATAATAGGGCATGGAAAAGAGAGGGAGAGGAGAAAAAAAAGCAAAGGTATTTTACCCTAACATATCCACTTCTACATGTTAAATTGAAAGTCCCTTAGTCATGTCCAACTCTTTGCAAACCTATGGGCTATAGCCTGCCAGGCTCCTCTGTCCATGGAATTCTCTAGGCAAGAATACTGGAGTGGGTAGCCATTCTCTTCTCAAGGGGATCTTCCCAATGCAGGGCTTGAACCCATGTTTCCCGCATTGCAGGCGAGTTCTTTACTGTCTGAGCCACCAGGGAAGCCCTCTACATGTTAAGTCTATTTAAAATACTTTTCATAACAAACATGCATTGGCCCATCAGGAATGAAAAATTAGTCAGTTGCAACACCCATTTGGAGAGATGCAAACAATTTGGGGTGGTGTCATAGATCCCAGAGTTCTCTTGTATTTCAGTATTTTTTATTATTCATTTTATTTTAGTTGCCTTGGTGGGGACATTTTTGTGTCACCTTGAGGAAATCTATTTCTATCAATACAGATGGTTACTTACAGATTACTTTTGTTAAACTGGCTTTAATTCTTATCTCTTTCTAACCTGGAGCCCCCTTCTCAGTATTTACCTACTATATAATGGAGACATATTTTATAAATCTTGATTTTTCCAGACTGTGCACTTTTTAATTTAACCTTCTATCCGTGATTAATGGAGTAGCTTAGTCCTGCCTCCTGTAATGGGTCTAGTCCTGTTTGCCCACTACATCAAAGTGTAATACATTTTGTTCAACTGAGATGAGACTTGAGAGGGGAAAAAAAATGAAAGCAGAGTTACGTGCTTATTTTCTTTCCATTGTTCATCTCTTTCTTAGTCTTTCAGTCAATTGGGTTGAGAACAGTAAAGACAGAGCCAGTGGATAGAAGAAGAGAAGCTTGACAGGCAATCTGAAATTATAGGAAGGCAGGGAATTACTTTGAAAACATCTTGCTGCAATTTTCTGCTTGGCCAATGCAAACTTCTTGTTTCTTTTTTTTTAAATTTTATTTTATTTAACTTTACAATATTGTATTGGTTTTGCCATATATCAAAATGAATCTGCCACAGGTATACATGTGTTCCCCATCCTGAACCCTCCTCCCTCCTCCCTTCCCATACCATCCCTCTGGGTCGTCCCAGTGCACCAGCCCCAAGCATCCAGTATCGTGCATCGAACCTGGACTGGCGACTCGTTTAGTACATTTAGGGAACCACGTTTTCTTTCTAACATTTTCAAATAGCTGTCTTCTTTAAAGATGCCAATAGTTAGCGTCTGGTTCTGTAAACTGTAATCGCTTATGACTGTCATTGGAATCACTGTTAGTTCAGCATTGGCAGAAGGTTGCAGACAATTCCCAGAGATCAAACAAAAGCATTAGCTCCAGTATTTTTTTTTTTATTAAGCTTCTATGGATGTCTCTAAATTCAATTGTCTCTTCTTTGTGACAGAGGTGCCAACTATCTATCAAATTATACCGTGAAAAACTTGCTCCACATTGGCAAGGTCTCTGTGGGAATTCATTATCTTAACAACAAACTCATTTTGAAAGTTATGATCTGAAATGAACTTGCAGGCTCTTTCATTAGAATCCAGTTATATGCAGTGTGCACTTAAAATTATTTTAATTTCTTCCTTCCTTCCTTTTTGATTAAAAAAAATCTACTCATTCAATCCTGATGATAGTTACTCTATTCTTTTCCCAACTTAAAAAATATGACTGAGCTGGACTTAGTCCTCAGATCGACTGCAAGTCTAGCATTTCCAGAATTTCTGCTTTGTCAGTACCCACTCTCTGCCCCATTAACTTAAAGCAAACAAAAAAATAACAATCTTTACATGAAGACAATTCTGCATGTTGGAGAAGGTTTTATAATTTTTAATATAAAAAAAAAAGAGAAGCCAAGGCAAATCAGTGTGTGGCAGTGAGAAAGCTCTCCAAATTTATTATTCATGGTGGGGAGGGGAGAGGGAAAGTTAGGCTGACTAGTTTATATCATCAAATAATCCAAGCTTCTCATTTTGTCAGTGCCAACTGCCTCCTCAAACAAATAGAAATTGATGGACTTGAATTCCTTCTTGTTCATTTCCATATCCTCTCCTTCACCATGCTAGCATCCCTTGAAATGTTCCAAAGGAGCACAGAGGTGGAACAGAGGGCAGAGTGTTACCAAACCATAAAACTAGATCATTAGACCCAGAATTAATGGGCTTTCTGGCTTTCCGTGGAGGTCTTAAAACCCCCCGGAGTTGAATTGAAGGGGTTCATTGCATATATTTTCTTGCCTATAGCACAGTTAAAGGCAGGAAGAAAAATAATTCCTTCTGATACAGCACTAACAGTAAGAGGACCTAGTGGAGTGGTGGGTGCTTAGGGGAAAACCTTGCTTCTTGTTAAGTAGTGACTGACTTATTACGGACTCGAAATGAGGGGTAAATGAATAAATTAATGGCTGAGGCAGTGAGTGGGGAAAAGAATTGTATTTCTTCTTTGCACAGCCTCTTACTAGCTGTGAATGTGAACACGCCATTTCACTCTTGAAAGTTTACTCATTGATGAAGTAGTAACAGAGGAGTTATGGCTGTTTAACCTTTATTCTGAGCTTCACATGACAGAATGAATGTGAAAGCACTTTGTAATTTAACCTGTTACTACCAAAACTTAAAAAACGATGCACCATTTTCCTAAAGACGTGTTTACATGATTTATATGTAGTCTTCCCTTCATGATCCTTACATTTATCTTGAGCCCTCCAGCCAAGCTGGATTGGTTTGGTCCTTAATGGACCCACATTAAAGCTCTAGAAGAGACTGCTCCTAATTTGCATATAGGTCTGTTAGACTTTGCTTGAGGCACCAATTTCTCAGAATGTTGATGTACCTGTCTCATCTCCCACTGCTCTGTTTTAAAGCCTGCACATTAAATGGGCTCTAAACTCTTTGCAAATTTTTGACAAATAGATTTTGGGTCCTGCTAAGTACAGATCTTTGCTGCATCCTTGCCCTCAACTCTGATTCAAGTCTCAGACTTCTTTTCATAATATAATCTTGCACTACTGCATTAATGACCACAAATGCGGCCCTGGGATGTCAAGTCTCTCCGTGTCAATCCTATAGCGAAAGAGAACATCAAATCACAGATCCAGCCCCACTTTGACCTGGGGTGGCTGACTTGGAAAGCCTTAGACTTCTGTTTCCTTTTTTAAAATATTTTAAAAATATGTATCTATAAAGTTTAAAATATGCACAAAAATGTACACAAAATAGCTAATTGTGTACCTTACTTCTCCTAATATTTTTATTTATGTCTGTACTCTTCCAGTGTTTCCTTTCAAATAGGCGCAAATAAAAAGCTAGACACATGTAATTTGTCCAGATTTTCACATGAGAGTCACATATTACACACTTATCTTCCCCGTAAGTTATTACTCAGCAAAATATACCTACTAGTTTATAACCAGTATATAGGTTATATGTAACTAGTTATAGGTTACTATATAACTAGTATATAGGTAGCTTCCAAAATAGTTTCAACTGCTTGACCTGCAGCTTCTGAAAAATATAAGTTAAAATCTCAAAGTATGTTTTGATGCATTTATATCCCCCTGATATCTTTCAGATGTTGTCTTTCTTTAATTAAAAAAATTTTTTTTAATTTATTAGAGAATGGTTGCTTTACAATATTGCATTGGTTTCTACTGTACAGCAAAGCGAATCAGCAGCATATATACATATATCCACCTTTTTTGGATTTCCTTCCCTTTTGCTGCTGCTGCTGCTAAGTCGCATCAGTCGTGTCCGACTCTGTGCGACCCCATAGATGGCAGCCCACCAGGCTTCCCTGTCCCTGGGATTCTCCAAGCAAGAACACTGGAGTGGGTTGCCATTTCCTTCTCCAATGCATGAAAGTGAAAAGTGAAAGTGAAGTCTTTCAGTCGAGTCTGACTCTAGCGACCCCATGCCACCAGGCTCCTCCATCCATGGGATTTTCCAGGCAAGAGTACTGGAGGGGGGTGCCATTGCCTTCTCTGTTCCTTCCCTTTATGTCACCACAGAACATCAAGTAGAGTTTCTGTGCTATGCAGCTGTTGCTGTTCAGTCACTCAGTCATGTCTGACTCTTTGCGACCCCATGGACTGTAGCATGCCAGTCTTCCCTGTCCATCACCAGCTCCCAGTGCCTGCTCAAACTCACGTTCATTGAGTTGGTGATGCCATCCAACCATCTCATCCTCTGTCATCCCCTTTTCCTGCCTTCAATCTTTCCCAGCATCAGGGTCTTTTCCAATGAGTTCGCTCTTCGCATCAGGTGGCCAAAGTATCAGAACTTCAGCATCAGTCCTTTCAATAAAGATTCAGGATGGATTTCCTTTAGGATTGACTGGTTTGATCTCCTTGCTGTCCAAGGGACTCTCAAGAGTCTTATCCAACACCACAGTTCAAAAGCATCAATTCTTCTGTGCTCAGACTTCTGTATGGTCCAACTCTCATATTCATACATGACTACTGGAAAAAACATAGCTTTGACTATACAGATTTTTGTTGGCAAAGTAACGTCTTTGCTATTTTAATACACTGTCTAGGTTTATCATTGCTTTTCTTCCAAGGAGCAAGTGTCTTTTAATTTCATGGCTCCACTCACCATTCACAGTAATTTTGGAGCCCAAGAAAATAAGGGCTATCACAGTTTCCATTTTTTCTCCATCTATTGGTCATGTAATATTGGAACTGGATGCCATGATCTTAGTTTTTTGAATATTGAGTTTTAAGCCAAACTTTTCACTCTCCTCTTTCACCTTCATCAAGAGGCTCTTTAGATCCTCTTCATTTTCTGCCATAAGGATAGTGTTAGTACTTATATTTCTCCTGGAAATCTTGATTCCAGCTTGTGTTTCATCCAGTCAGGCATTTTGCAGGATGTACTCTGCATATAAGTTAAACAAGTATGGTGACAATATACAGCCTTGATGTACTCCTGTCTCAATTTTGAACCAATCTGTGCTATGCAGTAAGTTCTCATTAATTACCTATTTTGTACACAATATCAATAGTGCAGGTGTTGCCTTTTATGACTATATTTTTTTCTGGCCCAGTTGTTTTTGATCAATTCTTTTCTTGATGGAATATTACTTTTATCCTATATAACTTCCTCTTTCTCATGACTTTCTCCTGACTTTTCCACTTAATTCTGTTTTATTGGCTATTTAATTAGCTGCCGTAGCTGCTGCTTGTTTCCATGTTTGTCTTTCAGGTAAACATTCGCTTACACTTACATAGTGAAAGTGAAAGTTGCTCAGTCGTGTCCAACTCTCTGCAACCCCATGAACTATACAGTCCATGGAATTCTCTAGGCCAGAATACTGGAGTGGGTAGCCTTTCCCTTCTCCAGGGGATCTTCCCAACGCAGGGATCGAACCCAGGTCTCCCGCATTGCAGGTGGATTCTTTACCAGCTGAGCTACAAGGGAAGCCCACACTTACACAAGCCTGAAGGAATTAGGACAAACACCAGTCCTAGTCCTAGGACAGGGTCCTGAGTGTCCTTTCTGTCAGGACATCCAGGAGCTCCTGAGGAAGAGAACGGAATGGCCAGAGTAGTGGGAATGTGTGATTTCTCGTTTTAAATTTTGTTTTTAGATAATGTATTCATCATTTGAAGTCATTCTTCTATGGTACTTAATGTTTCTCAGGTACTTAAATATTTAGTCCCTTTAATGCACATTCCCTTGGAAGAATCGGCTAATATATTGTTGGGGGAGGGATGAAAGTGAAAGAAAGTCGCTCAGTCATGTCGGACTCTTTGTGACCCCATGGACTGTAGCCTACCAGGGTCTTCCATCCATGGGATTTTCCAGGCAAGAATACCGGAGTGGGTTAATTCCAGGTCCTTGCATTTGCCTGTTCTATTTGGAGATTGTGGTGGAATTTGCTTTAGGGCAGAGTTTATGACATTCAGTAAGGTTCTAACACTTCCCCATTACACTTTCCCTCCCATCAACCAATCTGATCTTTCAGGGAATCTCTTAGTATCTCAACTATAGGTCCTGCTGTTTTCCAGAACAACCCTGGGTGGATTCACCCTTACATGGTGGATAAGAAAGAATCCATCAGAGCCAACTTATTCAGAGAACATAGAGCTTTTATAATCCCCTCATTAGTCAGCAGGTCCTCCATGCTACTCCAGTCAGCACTGAACTTCTCTTGATGCTTTTCTACCACCAAATAGAGCTGGAACAATCAATGCCTCAAGCAGGGCACAGTCAGAAGAGCTGCCAAGGGGATCTATTGGATATCCCTTCCTTTCTACCTGGACTATTATATCCTGAACTTATATTAGGACCCAGTCACCATCCGGCTGGTAGAATATTTAAATATTGGGTTCTGGGATAGATCAGATGTTCTCTTGCTTTTATGTATCTGCAGGATCATTTTAGGGGGTGAGAATCAACAGCTATTGCTTCACCATCTTACCATGAAATAGACCTTGCAACCCTCCTCCCACCCTGCCCAGTAAGTGTGTATTGCACAATTTAGAATTAAGTTCAGAGTATCTGTCCTGAAATAGATGTAGAACTTTTTTTTAAAATTCTCTAAGTTTTTAGTACATCTGTTTTACAAATATTTCAAATACTTCGACATCTTGAAAATGGAAACATGTGATTGATTATTGTATTTTTCCAATTATCTGCCAAAGTGCTTTGAGCATAATAAGTGCACCATAAAAGTTATCTAATTTAATGGACATCTTCAACATAACTGAAATTCAGAAGGGTAACTTTCCCTCAAGGATAAAATGTATGGAAATTCATGCCATCTAGGAGGTTTTTTTTGGCTATGAGAAAAGTATTCTCTATCATGCAGTTTCTGAATGAAATGTTTCCATGGATATTATAGCTTGAATTATCTTCATTTCATTAGTTTTAAAAACCCTCTGCAGAAATCCATTGTAAACATCCTTCACTGCAGTGTTGGAGAGCTATACTCTGATTCCTTTATAATCTCAAACAACCTCACCACATATTGAGCCCAGAAATTGCAGCCATAAGCTCAATTTTTGGAGAAAAGGTAGTATTATCTAGTGTTCAGGGTTTTAAAACTTGGTTGTTTTGCAATTGTATTTTCCTTTAAGAAAAACCAGCAGGGGATTTTCAAGATGTTAACCCAAGATAATATAGGGAAAAATAGGATATGAGAGAAAAAAGCAGAGTCTAGGATAATTCAAAATTATCCCAGACCATTTGGGGCCATTTGTATTGAATAAAATTAAATTGAAAAAGAAATTAATGATCACCCATGTGCTTGGTAGAAAACCTCCAGATCTTATATAATACTGTATAAAATCAACTGTATGTATTTTTGTTGTTAGTATCTAAGTAGCTAAATACAGCTAGAGACAATTATACAAGATAAATGTTACCCTCATTAATGTACAATTATTGACTCAGAAAACTGCTTACTATATTTCTTTAGTTAAATCAGTTTTATGCTTTCTACTATGACAATTAGAAGTTTCTGTAGTTTCTTTTTCCTACTGGGCTACCATCGTCTCTTGCCAAAACTACAACATCCTAACGATTTTCCCAATTTACTCTTGCTTCTCTCAAATAAATTCTTCATGTATAGCTACAGTGAGATTTTATTTTTTTAACTTTTTATTAAAGTATACCATACATGCATGCACAAAAGTTCACATATTATGTGCCACTTCATAAATTTTCATGAACCAAAAACACCCACATGGTCATTATCAAGTCAAGAAAGAATATTCTGGCCCACAGAGTCTTGCCCTGTTCACTCTTCCAGTCAGAAGCCAGCCCTCAGAAGCAAATACTTTTGTGACATCAACCAGCATATTTACTTTTGTCTGTTTGTGCTTTATATAAATGGATTAATAAAGAAGTATTCTTTGTTCTTTGAGCCCCCCTTTTTTTTGGGGGGGTGGCAGCAAGAATACTGCAGGGGGTTGCCATTCCCTTCTCCAGAAGATCTTCCTGACCCAGGGATTGACTCATTGGAAAAGACTCTGATGCTGGGAGGTATTGGGGGCAGGAGGAGAAGGGGACGACAGAGGATGAGATGGCTGGATGGCATCCCCGACTCGATGGACCTGAGTTTGGGTGAACTCCGGGAGTTGGTGATGGACAGGAAGGCCTGGTGTGCTACGATTCATGTGGTTGAAAAGAGTTGGACACAAATGAGCAACTAAACTGAACTGAACTGATTCATTGTTCACTAGGAATTTTTCCTTTTTTCACTGAGAATTATGGTTGTAAAATTAACCCATGCTTTTGTTTTTATTATTGTGTGAGTATACTCTTACATACATATCAACCCATAAATCCTCATTAATATAGTGGGCATTTGGTTAGTTTCCAATTTAAGTCTATCACACAATTGTGTTGCCATCTACATTTCTCTTTGGGATTCCCAGGTGGCACTAGTGGTAAAGAATCTGCTTGCCAATATAGAAGACACAAGAAATGCCAGTTCAATCCCTCAGTCAGGAAGATCTCCTGGAGTAGGAAATGACAACCCACTCCAGTATTCTTGCCTGGAAAACTCCATGGGCAGAGGAGCCTGATGGGCTATACTCCATGAGGTCACAAAGAATTGCACACGACTGAGCATGCACACAGTATTTGATGAACATGTGTATGCCTTGCTATTGCACAGTAGCTAAAAGTGAACTAGATAATGCATTTATTCAATTTTACTATATACTTAGAAATAATTTACCATCGTCTTGTACCAATTTACACTAACAATCAGCTTCCCTTTTGGTTCAGCGGTAAAGAATCTGTCTGCAGTATTGGAGACTGGATTTCACTCGCTAGGTCAGGAAGATCCTCTGGAGAAAGAAATGCAACCCACTCCAGTATTCTTGCCTGGGAAATCCCATAGACAGAGGAGCCTGGTGGACTACTGTCCATGGGGTCACAAAAGAGTTGGATACAACTTAACAACAACAATACTAACAGCATATAAATGAGAGCTCCAGTTAAGTATTTATCAGCACTTGATATTGTCAATCTTTTTTTAAAATCTTTAAAAAAATTTTCTTGAGAATATATAGTTGCATCTTATTGTGATTTCAGTTTGCATTTCCCTAAAAACTAAAGAAGTTGAGCACATATTCCTGTTTATTGGACATCTGAATATCTTATTTTATGAACTTTCATTTTTCTAGTGGACGGACTGGCTTTCCTTATTGATTAGGAGATATTCTTTGTACATTATGGGTATGCCTTCTTTATCAGATATCTATATTGCAAATATCTGCTCCCACTCTGAGCAGTGCCTTTTCAATCTCTTCTAAATTCTAATATAGCCCAGTGTACCCTTTTAAAAAAATTTATGGTGAATATTTTGTACATTTTTTTTAAAGTGGTAGTTCCTCAGGAATTTCTTATGTATTCTGAAGTTTGATCTCTGGCTTAGTACTTGGATAGGGGAAAGCATATCCACTTAAAAATGGGGGTGGTTAGTAATATTAGACATGGAGGAAAGGAGGGTGCCTTATTTGGAAGGTAAAGAAATGTGCTTTCTGAGCTTTCTTTTTTGAAATCCCTTAGGTGATTCCTTTGATCTTTTATTGATGAACACTGGGTCATAAGGAACCTAATATGAGTAATAGCAATATACATAACCTATGTAGGATCTCTGAGAGGTATATCATGTGCCAGAAAGAAAACAGACCTTAGATTAATGAGAAAAACTCTGCACTGGTAACCCCTACTCTGCCAGTCTTACAGGGTTATTATCAGAATCAAATGAAAAAACAGTGAATAAATGTTGTTTATACTGCAGATGGGAAAATCAGCCATAGATGAATAGAATATAAAAATCCAACTTCTCTTGAAGCCATTGGAGAGCTGAGATTGCAGAACAGCCTAATAGTCTGCAATGTAAGGAAAGACAGACACCTTCAAGGAGGTCAGGTGACGACCAGCCTCAGAAATGGAAGGAAATGGCATGCATTTATAGGCTCTTCTCCATGGACCTAATAAGGCACCAGTAGGAAGGACCAGGGGCTTCCCTGGTGGCTCAATGGTTAAAGAATCTGCCTGCCAATGCAGGAGACACAGGTTTGATCCCTGGGTCAAGAAGATCCCCTAGAGGAAGAAATGGCAGCCCTCTCCAGTATTCTTGCCTGGGAAATCCCCGGGACAGAGGATCCTGGTGGATTACAGTCCATGGAGTTGCAAAAAGTCAGATATGACTGAGCACACATGCACACAGACAGGTAACACCAGGGCAGAGAGAGAGAGAGGAAAGTGTCTCCCTCCTACTGTGCATCTAGAGCACAGTCTCTAGACCTTGGACCCTTCCTACCTACCTGTCTCTACAGAGGCAGAGATGCCAACGGGCTCAGTTTAGATCAGCTCACCTCTTGCTGGCAGGGCTCTGTGGCTGGGGAGGTGATTTTAGTGTTATGTCTGTGATATAATAAAAAAAATGTATTTGATCTTTGTCCCTGGTTCCTGGCACCAATCTACAAAAGCCATTGAAATTTCTTAAGTGATAGAAATATGTATGTTGTTATTCATTATAAGCCCCTTTTAACCACATTTCAGAAGGCAGGAGGAGAAGGGGATGTCAGAGGACGAGATGGTTAGATGGCATCACCAACTCAATGGACATGCGTTTGAGCAAGCTCCAGTAGATGGTGAAAGACAGGGAAGCCTGCATGCTGCAGTCCATGAGGTTGCAAAGAGTGGGACATGACTGAGCAATTGAACAACAGCAGCAACCACACCTCAGTTTATGCTAACAAGGTGACTCATGTTGTTTAATCGACGAGTCATTGGTGTCTGACTCTTTGTGACCATAGGACCATAGTCCATAGGACTGTAGCCTGACAGGCTCCTCTGTCCATGGGATTTCCCAGGCAAAGAATACTGGAGTGGGTTGCTATTTCCTTCTCCAGGAGATCTTCCAGGAATTGAACTCTCATCTTCTGTGTTGCTGGCAGATTCTTTACTACTCGGCCTCCTGGGAAGCCCTGGTGGGCCCCAGGATAGCTCCAGGATGGGGGTAGATACTACAGAAGCAAGCCACATGATTAGAGAATTGAAAGTCTCAGCCTTCCAATGGACAGTAATTTAAGCAAGTGCACCCACATCATAAAGCCCCATATAAAACTCCACATCAAGGCTGGGTGGAGCTTTCTGGTTGGTAAACACACTGATGTGCTAGAGGGTAGCATGTGGATTACAGCATGGAAACCCCTCTCCACAGTCCCTGCCCTCGGTGTTTCTTCCACTTGGTTTTTCCCAAGTAGCTATCTTGATAATAAAGCTATAATTGTAAGGATAGCTCTTTCAGTAACTCTGAGTTTTTCTAGTGGATTATTGAACTTGAATGAGGGTCCTGGGAACCCTGAATTTGTAGCCAGTTTGGACAGAAGTGTAGGTAACCTGGCACTTGTACCCCCACCTCAATTCGTATGTTGAGGCCCTAATCCCAGTGTGATGCATCTGGAGATGGGGCCTTTGGGAGATGATCAGGTTTAGGTAAGGTTATGAGGATGATGTCCTCATGATGGGATTAGTGCCTTTATAAGGACACCAGAGAGCGAGTCTGCTCTCTTTCTCTGCGTTTCTTTCTCCAGCCACCATGTGTGCACATAGCGAGAAGGTGGCCAGAAAGATAACTCTTAATAGCAACCAAATCAGCAGTCACCTTTATCTCTGACTTTCCAGCCTCTAGAACTGGGAGAAAATAAGTTTCAAATATAAATTGTTACGGTCATTTAGTCTATGTTTTTTTACAGCAGTCCTAGCTGACTGGGACGCCTGGGGACCCCAGTTGCCTCTGGTGTCTGAAGTAGGAACAGTCTTGTGACGGATTATTCTATTGACCTGTGAGGTTTTTGTTCTTTCCAGATAGTGTCAGAATTTAATTGAGCTGTTGGACATTCATTTGATGTCAGAGAATTAGTGTAATAGAGTATCAAAGATACAAAATCTTTAATTTCTTTTCTCTGTTTCTTAGGTACAAAACAAAACAACCAATGGCATATGTTCTCTGAACATCTCATCTGCTTAAAATATAAATATCTACAAACAGACCTCAGAGATACTGTGCTTTTAGTTGCAGACCACCTTACTAAAGTAAAAATCTCTATAAAGTGAGTCACATGAATTTTTTTGTCATTGGTGCATATAAAGGTTGTGTTTACACTACCTCTATTCTATTAAGTGTGCAACATTATGTCTAAATAATAATTATCACAATTAGAAATACTGCTAAAAAATGCTAACTGTTATCTAATCCTTCAGCAAGTCATACTCTTTCTGTTACTTTTGCACTGAGAAACCAAAACATTTACATTGCTTGCTTTATTGCAAAATTTGCTTTATTGTCACGGTGTGAAATTGACCCTGCACCATCTCTGAGTTCCATCATGTAACATCAAAGGTTACTGATGACAGATGACCCCAACAAATATAATAATAATGAAAATGTTTGAAATATTGGGAGAGTACCAAAGTATGACACAGACACGAAGGGAACACGTATGGTTGGAAGCATAGTGCCAACAGGCTTGCTGGACAATAGGTTGTGAAAAAGCTTCATTTGTAACAACAACAAATACAATATCTGTGAAGCACAATAAAGTGCAAAAAAAATGAGGTCTGCCTATATAAATTTTAAATTGATTTCATTTCCATTGTCTACATCCTCAGCTATATTCATAGCACAATACTGCCATATAAATACTTGTATTTAAATAAATACACATACAAATACACAATATGGCTCAATAAATACTTGTAGAATCAATGAAGAAATGACCCAATAGTCTAGTTTTCAGAAAACTGTTGTGCACGTGCCATCCTAATTTTAAAAATTATTTTTCCTAGAACATTTTCTGCTATAGATTATATACTTGCTAGTTAGACTTAATCCAGATGATAAAGGTTCTTCTCAATTCATTAAATGCTGTAGGAATGTCTTAAACCCCCAGTTTCCCAGCATGGTAAAGCTCTAAAATCTTCCTTCCAAAAATAGTGCTAATTTATATAAACTGTTATGTTTCAATGATTCTTTACTTGCTTTCCGTGTTTTCTCGTCCTGACCCTTAGATAAAGCTGATTCCCATGTATAACTATGCTCCCTCCCTGCATACCAAACATTCTGTAAACTTATTAACTTTGCAGCAGATTGGATAGATAAAGCTCATGGGGCTGTCGCAGGACACAGCAGGTCATCCTTTTCCCTGTGCTGTTCCTCTACCACATCCTTCCACCTCTGATGTCCTGATGCCAGACCCTACCCATCCCCACAGACTCATCTACCCAAGTGGTCTAATCAAGGCATTTTCCAAACAAAGTCAGCTTGATCCCGAAGTCTCTTCTACAAGTGCCAAGAACTCTATTTTCTCCCTCATTACAATTCTCCAATGAGCAACATGGGAGTGAGAGGTTCTCGCAAATTTATTTCCTAAATTCTCTCCTTGAACCTTAGGTGAGGAAAAGGAAATGAGCACACTGACAAACCAGCCCACTCCCTTGGCCCAGCCTCTCTCCTACCTTTCTTATTAATTTTTATTGCCACATAGTTGCTTTACAATGTTGAGTTAGACTCTACTCTACAGTAAAGTGAATCAGCTATACAAATAGATATATTCCCTCTTTTTTGGATTTTTTTTCCCATGTAGGTCATCACAGAGCATTGAGTAGAGATCTCTGTGCTGTACAGTAGCTTCTCTCATTAGTTATCTATTTTATACGTAGCATCTGTGCTGTGCTTATTCGTTCAGGCATGTCTGACTCTTTGCAACGCCATGGACTCTAGCCTGCCAGGTTCCTCTGTCCATGGGGATTCTCCAGGCAATACTGGAGTTGCCATTCCCTTCTCCAGGGGATCTTCTCAACCCAGGGATAGAATCCAGGTCTCCCTCATTGCAGGCGGATTCTTTACCAGCTGAGCTACCAGGGAAGCACAGTATCTATAGTGTATATATGTCAATCCCAGTCTCCCAGTTACCCCCACTCTCCCTTTTTCCTCCTTGGTGTTGTCCACTAAAATAATAGACACAAACCTAAAAGTTGCGAGTTAGGTTTTATTCGGCGGGAATGTCAGGACTTGAGCCCAGGAGACAGTATCTCAGGTGACCCTGAGACAGCTGACTCCAAGGAGGCAGGGGAGGAGCACAGCTATATACAAGCTTGCAGTGAGCCACAGGTCGTCTCAATATTAAACGTTTACTGTTAATTAAGAGAAAACTAAATCTCTCACATGAAGAGAATTAGTGATCTTCTATGTATGGGATGAGGCAAGGCTGGCTAAAATCGTTTCTTTCATAAATGCATCTAGTAATATGGAGCCAAGGCTGCTTTCTTTATTGTTCACATGTTAATTCCCTGTTTACCTTAAGTAGTGTATCACATTCCCCCGGCTCCTAAGTGCTAATGGGAGGAGGGGATTGGGAGTGCGGGGGTTTGGGGGGATAGGGGGTGGAAGTAGCTGATGGCTTCAAAATATCTGGCTTTGTTTCACTTGGGCTTAGAAGTTTCCATTTGGAAAGGCTTGTTTACTGGTAGAGCATAGAGCAGAAAACATTTCGTTCCACGGCGTCCATATATTTGTTCTCTAATCTAAGGCTCTTCTTGAAGGTCTAAGAGGGGTATTGCTTGCAGAATTTCCCATGTTGTTGACTAATTTCCCTGTGGGAGCATTAATCACCCCTACACACCTCCTCTGCACTTACACCCAGTAACAAGCTCCCTTCATCCCTGCAACAGCAAAGTGTTCAGTAGGCCACGAGGGTGGCCTATAGTGGCAGTGCTGCTGCTGCTGCTAAGTCACTTCAGTCGGGTCCGACTCTGTGTGACCCCATGGATGCCAGCCCACCAGGCTCCCCCATCCCCGGGATTCTCCAGGCAAGAACACTGGAGTGGGGTGCCATTGCCGTCTCAGTATAGTGGCGCAAGTATATTTAATTGAAACAAAAGAGCCTTTAGCTTGTTTAGCTGCCCTTTTAGGTACAAGAAGAAATTTTAAGGCACTGTGAGGAAGAACACAGTTAAAAAGTAAGATAACTTATAAATTGAGTATCTTCAATATGGACTGAGGGAACGCCTATATATTTGTAAGAAACGTTTTCTCGGAAAAGTTTGTCCCAGAGCTTGTTTTCTTTTTATGGGTGTAGAGCGGAGTATCAGAAAACCTGACGGATTCACTGACAGATTTCATTTCATTTCACAACTAAACCATCTACAGATACTCACTGCAAACCACTGGCAGAATTTTGTGATACTTGTTTTAATAAATACAGAAATCAGATTTCAGGAAGCAAGTCTTTTCTGGACTGAAAAAAAAAAGATTCAAGGGAAAGATGATTTTCCAAAGCTATAGTCACCAGAGAAATCCCCTTTTTGCAGACCCTACGCAGTGAAATCTTGGAGAATCTAAGCATTGAAAGAATAGGCTGCCCGTGATCTGAGTTTTGGATCCACAAAAATATTAATGTTGCAGAAAGGCGGACCCCTTCCAGGGCCTGAAACTGGGCTCTTGTCTAACACTCAGAAATGAATTGTCCGAGGAGACACATGTGCTGAGAAAGCAAGAGATTTTATTGGGAAAGGGCACCCGGGTGGAGAGCAGTAGGGTAAGGGAACCCAGGAGACCTGCTCTTCAGCATGGCCCACAGTCTCGGGTTTTATGGTGATGGGATTTGTTTCCGGGTGGTCTTTGGCCAATCATTCTAATTCAGAGTCTTTCCTGGTGGCGCACGCATATCTCAGCCAAGATGGATGCTAGCGAGAGGGATTCTGGGAAGTGGACGGACACGCGGTGTCTCCTTTTGACCTTTTCCGAACTCTTCCTGTTGGTGGTGGCTTATTAGTTCTGTATTCTTATCAGGATCTCCTGTCATAAAACAACTCATGCAAATGCTTACTATGGTGCCTGGCCAGGGTGGGCGGTTTCAATCAGTGTGCTTCCCCTAACAGTAACATCATAAACAGTTGGACAGACACTGAAGAATAGCTTACCAGTCACTTCAGAGATCGTGTGTCTTGCTGTCATTGACAGAGATGAGTACATTTTTCAATGTGGACAATGTAATATCTGTGTGCGTGTGTGTGTGTGTGTGTACTGCTCTCATTAGACTAGAGGCAGATAGTAAACAAACACAGGAATGAGCATGATTGAAATAAGAGCTATGTAGAAAACATCAAGTACAAATTCTTATTTACATAGGTTTCTAGACTATACATTTTTGGAAAAATGAGAAGTCTATTATATGATGACATATGTAGAAGAATATTTTTGTAACATCATACATACCAGCAGTCCCCAGCTTTTTGTTACCAGGGGTCAGTTTTGTGGAAGACAATTTTTACATGGACTGGGGTCAGGGCGATGGTTTCAGGATGAGTCAAGGGCATTACATTCATTGTACACATTGTTTCTAATCTAATGTCAGCAATGATCTGACAGTAGGTAGTGGTCAGTAACTGGAGGTTGGGAACCACTGATATACACAAATATTCCCCCAAATATTTCTATTTTTCTCTATTAAAGAGAGATAATGAAGATCAATTATATATTAATGTTTTAAACTTGCACAAGGGAAGGAGAAATAATGTTTAAACCTGACTTTATTTTAGGAAAGTTTTATAATTCCCTAAGAATTTGGTTTGTTCTTCTCTTCCAAATTGAGGCCTGTGTAACAAGTTAGGTTTTGTTTTTTGTAATAATGTTGAAGAAACTCAGAGTCAAATTGAAAATTCTCAAATATCATGGCTGGCATTTGTATGTTCATTTTCCTTTGTTCTGACTTTTCTGTTTCTATTGCATTGTTGGGCTTCCCTGGTGGCTCAGACAATAAAGAATCTGCCTGCAATGCAGGAGACCCAAGTTTGATCCGTGGGTCAGGAAATCTCCTGGAGAAGGGAATGGTTACCCACTCCAGTATTCTTGCCTGGAGAATTCCATGGACAGAAGAGACTGGAGGACTGCATTATTACTTGTATTTATCCTATATTACAAGCAATTTAAGAAAACATGATAAGAGAAGAACTGGAATATATAAATAACATTAAAGAATTGAAAAAATCTATAATTATGTGAATACATCTCTACATAGATCTTAAAAATGAAATGTCAATGATCTGTATATTTCTTAAGCACCTATTATGGAAATTACCCTATGAATACAAAGATTATTTTAAAAAATCTATGATAACCATCCATCCCTTCTCTTTATCATTATACTCAAAGATATAAGCATTTGAACTAGCAAAATGTATTGTTTTTTCAATAAATTTTTCTGAAAATGCTACATGATTTTTACAAAACATTTAAAACATATTTCATGTTATAATGATATATCTCATTTGGCCAAAATTCTAGTATAAGTTCAGTTCAGTTCATTTCAGTCACTCAGTCGCATCTGACGCTTTGCAATCCCATGAATCGCAGCACTCCAGGCCTCCCTGTCCATCACCAACTCCGAGTTCACTGAGACTCACATCCATCGAGTCAGTGATGCCATCCAGCCATCTCATCCTCTGTCGTCCCCTTCTCCTCCTGCCCCCAATCCCTCCCAGCATCAGAGTCTTTTCCAATGAGTCAACTCTTCGCATGAGGTAGCCAAAGTACTGGAGTTTCAGCTTTAGCATCATTCCTTCCAAAGTAATCCCAGGGCTGATCTCCTTCAGAATGGACTGGTTGGATCTCCTTGCAGTCCAAGGGACTCTCAAGAGTCTTCTCCAACACCACACTTCAAAAGCATCAATTCTTCGGCACTCAGCCTTCTTCACAGTCCAACTCTCACATCCATACATGACCACTGGAAAAACCATAGCCTTGACTAGATGGACCTTTGTTGGCAAAATAATGTCTCTGCTTTTGAATATGCTATCTAGGTTGGTCATAACTTTTCTTCCAAGGAATAAGCGTCTTTTAATTTCATGGCTACAGTCACCATCTGCAGTGATTTTGGAGCCCAAGAAAATAAAGTCTGACACTGTTTTCACTGTTTCCCCATCTATTTCCCTTGAAGTGATGGGACCGGATGCCATGGTCTTCGTTTTCTGAATGTTGAGCTTTAAGCCAACTTTTTCACTCTCCTCTTTCACTTTCATCAAGAGGCTTTTTAGTTCCTCTTCACTTTCTGCCATAAGGGTGGTGTCATCTGCATATCTGAGGTTATTGATATTTCTCCCAGCAATCTTGATTCCAGCTTTTGTTTCTTCCAGTCCAGCGTTTCTCATGATGTACTCTGCATATAAGTTAAATAAGCAGGGTGACAATATACATCCTTGACGTACTCCTTTTCCTATTTGGAACCAGTCTGTTGTTCCATGTCCAGTTCCAACTGTTGCTTCCTGACCTGCATATAGGTTTCTCAAGAGACAGGTCAGATGGTCTGGTATTCCCATCTCTTTCAGAATTTTCCACAGTTTATTGTGATCCACACAGTCAAAGGCTTTGGCATAGTCAATAAAGCAGAAATAGATGCTTTTCTGGAACTCTCTTGCCTTTTTGATGATCCAGCGGATGTTGGCAATTTTACTCTGGTTTCTCTGCCTTTTCTAAAACCAACTTGAACATCAGGAAGTTCACGGTTCACGTATTACTGAAGCCTGGCTTGGAGAATTTTGAGCGTTACTTTACTAGCATGTGAGATGAGTGCAACTGTGTGGTAGTTTGAGCATTCTTTGGCATTGCCTTTCTTTGGGATTGGAATGAAAACTGACCTTTTCCAGTCCTGTGGCCACTGCTGACTTTTTCAAATTTGCTGGCATATTGAGTACAGCACTTTCACAGCATCATCCTTCAGGATTTGAAATAGCTCAACTGGAATTCCCCCACCTCCACCAGCTTTGTTCGTAGTGATGCTTTCTAAGGCCCACTTGACTTCACATTCCAGGATGTCTGGCTCTAGGTCAGTGATCACACCATCGTGATTATCTGGGTCGTGAAGATCTTTTTTGTACAGTTCTTCTGTGCATTCTTGCCACTTCTTCTTAATATCTTCTGCTTCTGTTAGGTCCATACCATTTCTGTCCTTTATCGAGCCCATCTTTGCATGAAATGTTCCCTTGGTATCTCTAATTTTCTTGAAGAGATCTCTAGTCTTTCCCATTCTGTTGTTTTCCTCTATTTCTTTGCATTGATCGCTGAGGAAGGCTTTCTTATCTCTTCTTGCTCTTCTTTGGAACTCTGCATTCAGATGCTTATATTTTTCCTTTTCTCCTTTGCTTTTTGCTTCTCTTCTTTTCACAGCTATTTGTAAGCCCTCCCCAGACAGCCATTTTGCTTTTTTGCACTTCTTTTCCCTGGGGATGGTCTTGATCCCTGTCTCCTGTACAATGTCACGAACCTCATTCCATAGTTCATCAGGCACTCTATCTATCAGATCTAGGCCTTTAAATCTATTTCTCACTTCCACTGTATAATCATAAGGGATTTGATTTAGGTCATACCTATATGGTCTAGTGGTTTTCCCTACTTTCTTCAATTTAAGTCTGAATTTGGTATTAAGGAGTTCATGTTCTGAGCCACAGTCAGCTCCTGGTCTTGTTTTCGTTGACTGTATAGAGCTTCTCCATCTTTGGCTGCAAAGAACGTAATCAATCTCTTTTCGGTGTTGACCATCTGGTGATGTCCATATGTAGAGTCTTCTCTTATGTTGTTGGAAGGGGGTGTTTGCTATGACCAGTGCATTTTCTTGGTAAAACTCTATTAGTCTTTGTCCTACTTCATTCCATATTCCAAGGCCAAATTTGCCTGTTACTCCAGGTGTTTCTTGACTTCCTACTTTTGCCTTCCAGTCCCCTATAATGAAAAGGACATCTTTTTTGGGTGTTAGTTCTAAAAGGTCTTGTAGGTCTTCATAGAACCGTTCAACTTCAGCTTCTTCAGCATTACTGGTTGGGGCATAGACTTGGATTACTGTGATATTGAATGGTTTACCTTGAAAACGAACAGAGATCATTCTGTCATTTTTGAGATTGCATCCAAGTACTGCATTTTGGACTGTTTTGTTGACCATGATGGCTACTCCATTTCTTCTGAGGGATTCCTGCCCGCAGTAGTAGATATAACGGTCATCTGAGTTAGATTCACCCATTCCAGTCCATTTGAGTTCGCTGATTCCTAGAATATCGACATTCACTCTTGCCATCTCTTGTTTGACCACTTCCAATTTGCCTTGATTCATGGACCTGACATTCCAGGTTGCTATGCAATATTGCTCTTTACAGCATCGGACCTTGCTTCTATCACCAGTCACATTCACAGCTGGGTATTGTTTTTGCTTTGGCTCCATCCCTTCATTCTTTCTGGAGTTACTTCTCCACTGATCTCCAGTAGCATATTGGGCACCTACTGACCTGGGGAGTTCCTCTTTCAGTATCCTATCAATTTGCCTTTTCATACTGTTCATGGGGTTCTCAAGGCAAGAATACTGAAGTGGTTTGCCATTCCCTTCTCCAGTGGGCCACATTCTGTCAGATCTCTCCACCATGACCCGCCCATCCTGGGTTGCCCCACAGGCATGGCTTAGTTTCACTGAGTTAGACAAGGCTGTGGTCCTAGTGTGATTAGACTGACTAGTTTTCTGTGAGTATGGTTTCGGTGTGTTTGCCCTCTGATGCCCTCTTGCAACACCTACCATCTTACTTGGGTTTCTCTTACCTTGGGTGTGGGGTATCTCTTCACGGCTGCTCCAGCAAAGCACAGCTGCTGCTCCTTACCTTGGATGAGGGGTATCTCCTCACCACCGCCCTTCCTGACCTTCAACGTGGGATAGCTCCTCTAGGCCCTCCTGCGCCCGCGCAGCCATGGCTCCTTGAACACGGGGTTGGTCCTCCGGGCCGCCGCCCTTGGACTCGGGCATGGGGGCATGGGGTAGCTCCACCCGGCCGCCACCCCTGACCTCGGACGCGGGGTAGCTCCTCTCGGCTGCTGCCCCTGACCCTGGACTTGGGTAGCTCTTCTCAGCCATTCCTGCGCCGTCGCAGCCTGGCACTCTCGGCCGCTGCCCCTGACCTCAGACATGGGGTAACTCCTTTTGGCTGCTGCCCTTTGGGCATGGACGGCGGCCAAGAGGAGTTTTCTAGTCTGAAAACCTACATAATTAAGAATATACAACCAAAGATGGAGACGCTGTATACGCAGTCAGCAAAAAGAAAGACCAGGAACTGACCATGGCTAAGATAATGAACTCCTTATTGCAAAATTCAGACTTAAATTGAAGAAAGTAGGGAAAACCACTAGACCATTCAGATATGACATAATTCAAATCCCTTGCAATTATACAGTGGAACTGATAAATAGATTCAAGGGATTAGATCTTCAGGCAGTAGTGCCTGAAGAACTATTTACAGAGGTTTGTAACATTGTACAGGAGGTGGTGATCAAAACCATCCCCAAGAGGAAGAAACACAAAAAGACAAAATTGTTGTCTCAAGAGGCCTTATGAATAGATGAGAAAAAAAAAGAAGTGAAAGGCAAAGGAGAAAAGGAAATACATACCCATTTGAATGCAGAGTTCCAGAGAATAGCAAGGAGAGATAAGAAAGCCTTCCTCAGTGGTCAATGCAAAGAAATAGAGGAAACAACAGAATGGGAAAAACTAGAGATCTCTTCAGGAAAATTGGAGATACCAAAGGAACATTTCATGCAAAGATGGGCTCAATAAAGGACAGAAACAGTATGGATGTAACAGAAGCAAAAGATATTAAGAGGTGGCAAGAATACAGAAGAACTGTACAAAAAAGATCTTCATGACTCAGATAACCACGATGGTGTGATCACTTACCTAGAACCAGACATCCTGGTATGCAAAGTCAAGGTGACCTTAGGAAGCATCACTACAAACAAAGGTAGTAGAAATGATGGAATCCCAGAGGAGCTATTTCAAATCTCAAAAGATAATGCTGCTAAAGTGTTGCATTCAATATGCCAGCAAATTTGAAAAACTCAACAGTGGCCACAGGACTGGAAGAGATGTCTTCATTCCAATCCCAAAGAGAGGCATTGCCAAAGAATGTTCAAACTACTGCATAATTGCACTCATTTCACATGCTAGCAGTTCAGTTCAGTTCAGTCGCTCAGTCGTGTCTGACTCTTTGCGACCCCATGAATAGCAGCACACCAGGCCTCCCTGTCCATCACCAACTCCCGGAGTTCACTCAGACTCACATCCATCGAGTCAGTGATGCCATCCAGCCATCTCATCCTCTGTCGTCCCCTTCTCCTGCCCCCAATCCCTCCCAGCATCAGAGTCTTTTTCCAATGAGTCAACTCTTCACATAAGGTGGTCAAAGCACTGGAGTTTCAGCTTTAGCATCATTCCTTCCAAAGAAATCCCAGGGCTGATCTCCTTCAGAATGGACTGGTTGGATCTCCTTGCAGTCCAAGGGACTCTCAAGAGTCTTCTCCAACACCTCAGTTCAAAAGCATCAAATCTTCAGCGCTCAGCCTTCTTCACAGTTCAACTCTCACATCCATACATGACCACAGGAAAAACCATAGCCTTGACTAGACAGACCTTTGTTGGCAAAATAATGTCTCTGCTTTTGAATATGCTATCTAGGTTGGTCATAACTTTCCTTGCAAGGAGTAATCGTCTTTTAATTTCATGGCTGCAGTCACCATCTGTAGTGATTTTGGAGCCCAGAAAAATAAAGTCTGACACTGTTTTCACTGTTTCCCCATCTATTTCCCATGAAGTGATGGGACCGGATGCCATGATCTTCGTTTTCTGAATGTTGAGCTTTAAGCCAACTTTTCCACTCTCCACTTTCACTTTCATCAAGAGGCTTTTTAGTTCCTCTTCACTTTCTGCCATAAGGGTGGTGTCATCTGCATATCTGAGGTTATTGATATTTCTCCCGGCATGCTAGCAAAGTAATGCTAAAAATTGTCCAAGCTAGGCTTCAACAGTATGTGAACGGAAAACTTCCAGATGTTCAAACTGGATTTAGAAAAGGCAGAGAGAGGAACTAGAGATCAAATTGCCAACATGCACTGGATCGTAAAAAAAAAAAAAAAAAGTAAGAGAATTCCAGAAAAAACATCTACTTCTGCTTCATTGACTATGCCAAAGCCTTTGACTGTGAATCACAACAAATGGTGGAAAATTCTTAAAGAGATGGGAGTACCAGAACACCTTACCTGCCTCCTGAGAAATCTGTATGCAGGTCAAGAAGCAACAGTTAAATAGAACCAGACATGGAACTAGTTCCACGAGCTGGTTCCAGATTGGGAAAGGAGTACCTCAAGGTTGTTATTCTTGTGATTATTTGTTTAATATGTGCTTCTATTCTAATGGAAGCAGGAACTTTATCTTGTTAATCAATTTTCACAGTCCTCTAGAGCAAGGGGTCAGTAGATTTTTTTTTTTTTAATAGGGCCAGATGAGAAATATTTTAGGCTTTGCTGACCATGAGATTTCTTGCAACAACTCAGTTCTGGTGTTCTAGTGTGAAAATAGCCATAGACAATAACTCAATGAATGGTTGTGACTCATCTCAAATAAAATTCAATTTGTAAACACTAGTGACTAGACATAGTTTGCTAGTCTCTGCTGTACAGTTAATTGACCTGCAATATATTTGAAACTGAATGAATGGGAATCTTAAATTCAACATAAGATTTGGAGAAAGGATAGATTTCATATTTAATTGCACCAGTGGTGGAACAGTTGTTTGTTCCTTTTTTTTTTTAAACCACATATTGCTCCCGAGATGAAAATGATATTAAATATTCTAAAGGAAATGAGGACCACAGTTAATATGCTCTCCTTTGGCCAACTCTGGATGGTAATATAATCTAAAGAAATATTATTTTTGTTGTTTGCAATATAATTTCAGTGATTTGTCATGATGTTTTTCCCTAAAAGGAAAGATATTTGTGATCAGTAAATATTTCAAATCTTCAAAATGTTGATTTATTTTTGTTTTTAATTATCCTCTCAAACTATAAACGTTAGATTAAAAGCACAGATTTAGTAAGCTTTAAATAACTGGTACTTAGATTATTTATGACAAAATCTATAGTTGCAGCAGTATAGAAAAATAAACAAGAGTAAAATTGTCATCCCAATAATTTAACCCAAAACAACACCAGCCATTTTGTTATTTTGCAATGTAATTAGTCAGTAATGACTATCTTCTTTCTACAATATTCAGAGAAAATTAGAATAACCACCCACTAACAAATTTAAAGTATATGCATATTGATGTATTTGATGAGTATCATTATGTCAAGAAATCACTATAGTTGAATGAGTTTAAACTGTAATAGCCTCCTGAAGTACTTGCCCACTGAGCTGTGTTTTTGAAGGGAAAGAAATGGATTGTCTGGAAGCAAAGGACAGGACTTTTCAGACCAAGCATAGTGGATAACGGATGCATGGTAGGACAAGCCTTAATTTTCCACTCAACTTTGCTAACTTAGGCCTCCCCTAATTAAAGAAGTATTAGATGAATGCCTCCAAGTCATTTAGCTCTGAAAAGTGAGGCTAATTTGCCCTTGGACACAGCTTTCCAATAGTTTGCATCAAAGTAGTTTCTGCCACTTCTCACACAGGCTATAACATGCTATTGATTTTTGTAAGCTTTGTAATTTTTATTTTTTCTGTCTACCATCTCTTTCATGCTCCGCTTTAGAACTTATCTCACCAGCTGGGCATTCTGCTGGTAGAAACATTTAATCTGAACTTGAGTCATTTTCTATCTGGGCATCAAAGAAGAAAAGAATTTTTTATTTTGGTTCATTTATTTACTAGGAAAAAAATAAGACACATTGCAAAAAAATTTAACTCAAATTATGTGGGAATAGCAAAATAGATCTTAATAGGTACCAACCATGATTTAATATGCTTATGGTCTGTGTGCTCAAATTGGTTCCTTTGCAAATAGGCCTGTAGGACTTAGAAAGTAAAGAAAAAAACATTAGAATAAGGTTTTGGGGACTAAAAAAATTAAGAAAAATTTTATGAAACTAGGAAATAACTGAAAAACTGTCAAAGAAAATCAGAAAAAGAACTGAAATATTGGGATGGGAAGCAACAGTGGAAAGAATCACCTAAAATTTTTACATATAAAAGAAAACAGACTGGGAAATACCTTTGTAGATAATAGAAGAGTGAATGCTTTTGTCTTATTCTATGAAATCCTCTCTACAAAGAGAACCTGGTAAGCAACCAATATATAAATTAAGAAAAAAAAAAAGAAGTGTACAAAAGACAAAGAGGACTTGATAGAAATATAGGGACACATTTCAACACTTGTAAATAAAAATTGCCTTGCAGCAACATTTTGGTCAAATTCATTGATTATTTTAAGAGCACTCTCAAACACTGGTAAAGATGCAGTGAAGTTGGTTGGGATTAAACATGGTGGTGGCATGAAACCATTTTGAGAAGCAATAAGATGGTCATTTTTGCCAAGAGGAGAAAATAATGTAAACACTTGGGTAAGTCATCCTTCTTCAGGGCAATCATGCTGGAGAAATAATCTCAATGCAGAGATGTATCTATCTAAAAATTTTATAGCATTTAAAAATAAATATATATAAAAACCTCAATACTAGTAATGATGATGCATGCAGACATTTAAAATAGCAGTTGTGACTACAATATACTGCAAGATAAAATGCTTCTAGAGTATTAAGTTAAAATCTGAATACAAAATTATATGTACATAATTATATACACACACATATATATAAACAGTGATTAGTAGAGTTGGGAATATGACTATCTTAAGCTTTTTTCATTCTATAATTGATAGAAGAATACTACAAATATTACTTTCATGCTACAAATGTAATCTTCAATATAATTAATAGAATTTAATTAAATTATATTTAATTAAAATATAAAGATTATTAAATAACATTTTAAAGATCTCACATTTTTTTATTTAGAGAAAAAAAATTGTTTATCTTAGTAGCACAATTGCTTTTCCTTCTCAAGAATTTCCTTGAAACTGGCTCATCTGTCAAACTTCATGTAAGCCCAGTTTCTGCTTTGAGGTGATGACAACCTGAAAAATGTATTTTGGTGAAATTAAGATTCCATAGATTTCTATCCCCAAAATGACATTAATTCTTTTCTAGAGATTGCTAGATTGTGTGAATACGGAGTATCTGAAAGCATTTCAAAAATATGTGACTTTGGCCTCTTTATTTAATCTGGAGCCTTAGATTCCTAATTCATAAAAGGGTAATAAGATTTTTTTCTTTTTCAAAATTTATTGTCAGAATTAAATGAGAAAGATCTAGCTTCATTAACATAAATTGATTTTGTTTCCTATTTTAAGTTATAAAAAGAAAGTCAGTTAACAAGTGACCTGGTTCTAAATGTGTGCTTCCAGGCTGCTCACCCTGTTTTGTTCTCAGTTGTCTGATCTGTGAAATGGAGCTGGTCTGAATGACTTACTGAGGTTCTAACTCATTTAATTGACACCAAAAGTGAGAGTTCTGCAACCACATGCTTAATTAAATTTTTTCACATTTCATCTTAAAAGTTTTGTGTTTAGTCACTAGGAATATTTGTCTCTAATTAGGAATATTCTCAAACCTCAGATTATAAGTGGAGTGGAACTCTTAAAGCGACAGATAGCTAGGTAAAAATTGAAAACAGTACTGCCTGGATCTAGTTCAACTTTTGTTTGATTATTGTACATCAGTTGCAGGCTATGCTAAATCAGGTTGGATTATAAGAACATCAGGTCAGACTATGCCTTGGACATCAAAGAGATTAAACCAGTCAATCCTAAAGGAAATCAACTCTGAATATTCATTGGAATGACTGATGCTGAAGCTGAAGTTCCAATACTTTGGCCACCTGATGCAAAGAGCCTATTAGTTGGAAGAGACCCCGATGCTGGAAAGACTGAAGGCAGGAGGAGAGGGGGACGGCAGAGAAAGAGATGGTTGGATAGCATCATCGACTCAATGGAAGTGAGTTTGAGCAAACTCCTGGAGATAGTGGAGGACAGGGAAGAGTCGGACATGACTCAGCGACCAAGCAAAAACAATAACTGAAAAATATGGTCAGACTGGTGAATCTGCACAAAGTATGTTGAATCAGCTTGAATGATGCTGAGTTAGCACACATTATGCTGCATAATAGTGAACATACAGGTCAAGATCCATGTGAGGGACCCTGGTCCCTCCTCCACATCTCCCCACTCCATCAAAATTGCCTTCTTTTATTTAAAGCTATTAATGTACCATATGTTACAAATAATATGTTCACATAATGATTCAAATTATTGTAGGAAAATCCCTCTCTATTATCATGCTAGTGTCTTGGAAATCTCAATAACCTTAACATTCTGCCCTGGAATTTGCTGACAGGCTGTTTTATCTGGTTCTAAACACAGAATTGTCTTGAAACTCAAAGCAGAAGCCTGAAAGGAAGGCGAAATCCATTTTCACAAGAGAGCCTCATCAGCTTGAGTAGTAAACACTCAAGCTCCACTTGAAAGTCAGCGTTTCTCTCCCAGATGGAGAAGACAAAAAATGTGAAGAGGGAGTGAAATGCAAAGAGAATCCAGAAAGGAGAGTGAGGACTCCATGAGATGGCAACATCACGAGGAGGGAGAGGGACAGGGTGTACCACTTAAGATGACCTGGTTGCCATGTGGTTGTAAGCCAGAGCCTCATCCAGAGAGCTGGGTGTTGTGAAGCACGACCTAGATTAGAAATTCACAGGGGCTTTAAGAGCACTCTCCACATTGATGAGAATGTGATTTTAAAAAGGACTGAAGAGAATGTGTCCACTGGAATGGGTAAAGGGAAGATATATTTGAGGCAAGACTCTTGCAGGGGACATATCCTTAGGTCTGCAATGTTGTAGCAGTAGACCCATCAGAGGCAAGGTCTTGCAGAGGGCACAATGTTATGTTTTTATGGTTTCCTTTTTTATAGCAGATATTACCTAATTAGGAAAAAGAGATTTTATTGCAGATTTTACTTTACTGTAAAAGTCAAAGCACTTTCAGGAAATGAATGTAGCATTCTCCCAAAGTGCTTAGCTAAATGAGAATTTCAAAAAATAGCAACTGGCAAAATCTTCCCCTTTCCCTGTGAATGATTGAGGAAAAGAGAAATAATAGAATAATCTGCCAGAAAAAGATAAATACCTGTTCATGTAGATGAACTCTCTAGCGCTAGACATTGTAAAACTGTTCAGTGAATTCGATACAAATATCAGCCTTTATGGGAATGGCAGAGTTGAACTTACATATTCATTCAATTTTGATTATTTACTACTCACAGCCTTGTGCTAGATGTTATTAAGGTGGCTCCACTAATGCGCTCTCTTTCTGCATTAAAGTTATGAATTCATTAAGAAATATGACAAAGAAATGGGTTTGTCCTAGGATTCCCATCCATTTCGAAATCCCCACGGAGACTATCAGTCAGTAGTTCAGCTTGGACACACCAGGTGTAGACCACGAGTTTTTCACAAAGATACTGTTAAAGCAACACTGATACAATAGGAAGGGTTATAAAGAAGGGGAAGGAAGAAGGATTTGATAGGAAGAGTTTCAAACTGCTGTGCAGCTCCAAGAAACTTCTGCTAGGTTGATCCAAAGTGCTTCCTGCTTAGACATTCAAAGGAATGGACTGTAGTGATATACAGTGATATACCCACAAGTTTCAGTTATTTGCTGTGATCAACCTGATGTAGCAAAGCCTCAAAATATAGGGTCATCCAGAGTGCAGCTCTGCAGGCTGACTGCCCATGACCTCAGTAGCAGGAGACCAGGGAGCTGCCATTCCTGTCACCATACCCGGTGTGGTACTGTAATTCTTTTCCTTTCAGACTAAAGTCCAGTCGGTATAGTTATGTACTGGTTTAAAAAAAAAAATCATTTTTTCCATCTGCAAATGTCTTTGCTTTACCTTCATGCTTTAAGTATATTCCCTGGGCCACAATACTGTATCAGCCGATTTTACTTCAGTCTTTTGAAAACAGTGTCGCAGAGTCTTCTAGCTTTCATTTTGTGGTGTATCAGTTTTCAGTCTAATTCTCTATTTTAAAGTAAGTTACTCTTTCTGGTTAATTTTAAGACCCTTGTCTTTGATGTTCTGCAATGTCAGTACAGTATGCCCAGGTATCATTTATTTATGCTAACAGATTTGTTTGCATTCCTGAATCTAGGCATTCACATCTATTATGAATTCTGGAGGTTTTAAATTTTTTTCTTCTGCTTCCATTATTATTTTTTTTTTCTGGATCTCAAATTAGACTTACATTCAGCCTTTTCCCTGCAGTTGTAGGAAGGTACATGGGGATAGACTTTGCTAAACTGAAGGAAAAACTGATTAAAATTATGATACTTCTAAAGATCTCCTCCATTGCCTAAGGATGTAGTGAGAGTGTTGTGTTAGAAATGTCTGAGCAGAGTTTGGGTGTGCCTGAGGAATCCTTCTTGCTAATATTCCAACATGATAAAGGTGAATTTATAAGATAATCTTCAACTTCCTTAAAATCTTAAAATTCTAATATTAGTATAATAATGCTCAAATAATTTTATTTCTAAAGCCTCTAAAGAGTTGTTAAATATAGTACTTTAACCTACATCTCATGATAATATGTGTAAAAATGGCCTATCTTACCACTCTTTCAAGAATGCCAAACTTAATTTAAAATGTTCTAGACAGTTGACCTTGATGTTCACTCAGCATGGATTACTGTTGACATGAATAGTGCAGTTACCTGTCAAAATTATTTTAGATTGCCTCAGTGTTCTTGTGAAGCTTTAATCAATTTAAAAATGTGTATTAAAAAGCAAATCTTCCCTCTTTGGCTACAGTTCCCATTTACTGTTCTGTAAGTCTTAAAAAAAAAAAAAAAAATTCTGGCCTATATGGTCTTTGAAAACAGAACCAGTACTTCTGTTTATCCAAATGTTGTCTTCAGAAAGCGTGTCCACCACTGCTCCTGATTTCTTGTACTCTTTAGGTTCATCATGTAATTCATATTGTTTCAGGAAAAGGGACCCCTTCCAGGGCCCAAAACTGGGCTCTTGTCTAACACTCAGAAAAGAATTTTTCAAGGAGACACATGCTGACAAAGCAAGAGATTTTATTGGGAAGGGCACCCGGGTGGAGAGCAGTAGGGTAAGGGAACCCAGGAGAACAGCTCTGTGGTGTGGCTCACAGTCTTGGGTTTTATGTTGATGGGATTAGTTTCCAGGTGGTCTTTGGCCAATCATTCTAATTCAGTCTTTCCTGGTGGTGCATGCATTGCTCAGCCAAGATGGATGCTAGCGAGAGGGATTCTGGGAAGTGGACAGACACGTGGTGTCTCCTTTCGACCTTTCCTGAACTCTTCCTGTTGGTGGTGGCTTATTAGTTCCATATTCCTTATCAGGATCTCCTGTCATAAAACAACTCATGCAAATGGTTACTATGGTGCCTGGCCAGGGTGGGCGGTTTCAGTGTGCTTCCCCTAACAATATCAACCTACTCCCCCCACCACCCGCCCCATACTGTCTTTATTATCACTTTCTTCTAAGTCAAACAAACAAAAAGTAAATACATTAATAGGTGTAGAACATTTAAAACAATGACAGCTGATACATGAGAGAGTGACATATGAAACTGGGAGAAGAGTTTGTGGCATCTCTAGCCTTGTTCATGGTCATTTGGGTCATCTTTATCGTGCTGTCCTCTGTGACTGATGGTGTACAACGCCCCTCTGCTCCCTGTCTGGTTAAAGGACCCCTTTAGTTATTGTACAGAAACATGACCGTAGGAGCAACCTACACACATGAACACTGGAAGTCCTGCATTTCCGGGAGTGAGAATCAGTGTGTTGGGAGTCTGTGTTTTCTGCAAGGATTGTGACCTAAAGCTTTTTAAAGAACCATCCACCTTTGGGGAAGCGTTTGTGAATTATCCATCACCAGCTGTTTGTTCCTGGATACCACCACAAATACTAGATTGACAGTTAAAGCGGTTATTTAATTTGAGACACCTCTGGATCTGGATGAGACATTAAATTGTCTTCCCACTGCCACCCCCCGCCCCCCCATTAGGTGAACAGTTTTTAAACTATTAGTTAAATTTCAAGTCTTCAGAAAAGTATGTGCATGGCCCATAGCACAGTACAGGTAGCATTAGTAACAGTTTCCATTGTAGAAGGTTTTCAGATACTTGAGTAAATAAAAATCTTTACTTGAAAAAAAATTATATTTAATAGCATCGTTAGTCTAGCTTAACAGAAAGAAAGTGAAAGTTGCTCAGTTGTGTCCGACTCTTTGCAACCCCATGGACTGTCCATGGAATTCTCCAGGCCAGAATATTGGAGTGGGTGGTCTTTCCCTTCTACAGGGGATCTTCCCAACCTAGTGATCAAACCCAGGTCTCCCGCATTGCAGGCGGATTCTTTACCAACTGAGCTGTCAGGGAAGCCCACCTTAACAGAATTTCCATGTTATACAACTCCTGAGGGTGTCCATGTAAACAGCACAGCCTTGATTTTATGTAGTACACAGCCTGTGTGGTTGTAGAAAGTGGTCTTGCATCTTAATGTAACAGGAAAAAAAGTTGTCACATTTTCTGTAGAGATTACATAAATGTTCTCATTGAATTGGTCATCAGGAAACTCAATAACTATTATAACTACTCTGAACAACTTCTCGGTAACACTAATTATTAATATGTACCCATTCAAGTCAATATGTTTATTAGTATATGCATGTATAGTAATTTATAATTTTCAGAAAGTTAAAACAGTGAATCTTGTGCAAATACAAAAGAAAATGGGCCAGCAACATTTTATAAGTCAGCAATTTTATTCAACTCAGGAATTAATGAGCAAACTAGCAAGATGTAAAGACTGACTCAAACAGAATTTGAAGAACATATATGTGCATGAAGCAAATACATAATTCTAAATTGGTTAGCATTTCTTAGGACAATAAAATGAGTTGTTTGTGATGTTTGTGATTATCTTGGTTACATGGCAGAAATTACTTGTAACTTCACTGAACAAAATTTATTGTATTACTATGGACAAATATCTTTTACAATACAAATAGCTCTGTTCAAGTTAATTTCTAGGCCACAAAATTATAAAATAGCCCACAAACATAAAATCAACTAAGTCTGTACCTTCATGTAAAATGAGACTGTATCTGGAGGGTTTGATAGGCAATGCCAACCAAAATGCCTTGCTCATTTCCAAATCTCAACTCGGAGAACAACCAAATATATTAGGGATGTGAAAAATGTCCATATGGTTGAAGATACATGAATTGTAATTGTCCTGGGTCTGTTTCTCTGAACATATAAATGAAAGCTGAGTCTTTTTAGTTACTTATGTATTTATCTGTCTTGGAGCTTTGCTGTTGTTCGGTCTCTCAGTTGTGTTCAACTCTTTGAGACTCCATGGACTGCAGCATGCCAGGCTTCCCTGTCCTTCACCACCTTCTGGAGTTTGCTCAAACTCATATCCATTGAGTCAGTAATGCTGTCCAACCATCTTATCCTCTGTTGTCCCCTTCTCCAATCTTTTCCAGCATCAGGGGTTTTCCAATGACTCAACTCTTAGCATCAGGTGGCCAAAGTATTGCAGCTTCAGCATCAGTCCTTCCAAAGGAATTGATTTCCTTTAGGATTGACTGGTTTGATCTCCTTGCTGTCCAAGGGACTCTCAAGATTCTTCTCCAGCACCACAGTTTGAAGGCATCAAGCCCAAGAAAATAAAGTCTGTCACTGTGTCCATTGTTTCCCCATCTATTTGCCATGTAGTGATGGAACTGGATGCCATAATCTTTGCTTTTGGAATGCTGAGTTTTAAGCTAGCTTTTCCACTCACCTCTTTTGGAGTGAAGTATAGTATTGATTCTTGAGGAATGATTTTTTTCTTATGTAGCCTTTCTGGGTTAATGCTTCATCTGTGTGTGTATACATGATTTACTTAAGTCTTTAATACATCGTGTGTCAAAATTTTGAGATATAAGACCAACAGATACAAGTAAAAGGTCTTTATCATCAAGCTCAAGTTATCTTTACTTTTTAAGCAATTCAAAATATGACCATCTATTAATGTTAATCACATCTGCTGTGATGATTTATGTAATGATTTATACAATGAATATCATCTCATAATTGGGAAGTTTTTCTTTCTGATACCTGAATGGTTATTTGTAAATTCTTCCCATAGAATTTAGACTTGATCCATGCTAGTATATTTCCTTCCTGTCATTTGACCTTTAATTTTTAAAATTTATTTATTTTTAATTGAAGGATAATTGCTTTACAATATTGGTTTGATTTCTGCCATACATCCACATGAATTAGCCAAAGGTGTGCATATGTCCCCTCCCTCTTGAACCTCCCTCCCACCTCCCACCATTTCCCACCCCTCTAGTTTGTTTACAGAGCCAAGGTTTGTATTCCTTGAGTCAAACAGCAAATTTCCATTGGCTGCCCATTTTACATATGGCAGGGTATATGCTTCCATGCTACTCTTTCCATTTACCTCACCCTTCCTTCCTTCCCCCGCCCTTGTCCATAAGTCTGTTCCCTATGTCTGCATCTCCATCACTGCCCTAAAAATAGGTTCATCAGTCCCATCTTTCTAGATTCCATCTATGTGTTAATATACGATATTTGCTCTTCTCATTCTGACTTACTGACTTACTTCACTCTGTATAATAGGCTGTAGGTTGATCCATGAGAAGCGGTCTTCAAGTGTCGGTCTTTTTGTGGGGTGAGATGCTCTCTGCCCCTTCCTCCTATCACTTTTTCCACTCCTTGATCATATACCCAGGCACGGATTAGTCCATATTCATGGGCAGAAACACTGCATTCTGTGATGCACACCTGTGAGTATATCTCTCACTCTAATTTTCTGTCACCTCTGGGTGAACTCAGTAAGCCACCCAGTTCTCTCTTCCTCGTAATCACAATTAGAGCAGACTGGCGATCACTTCGGATTGTGCAGCTAGGTAGAAGGGAGTGCTAGATTCACAAGATTAGCATTTAGGCCCAGAAGGAAGATGTTCTGTTCTCTTCCAGTAAGTTTCATGTTCCCACAGTGTTTGACCAAGATTCTGCTTCACTAGCTCAGCTAGTAACAGGGGGACTGGTTCTTGTCCTGATGGTATTGCTGTGCATCTTGGGGCTCTTGGTTCTCTGGGGAAACTGAAGTACAAAAGGAACAATTGGTAACTTCACTTATATGCCTGATAGTTATCACTTGATTCTTTCTGCAAAATGTATATATTGATTGATGTCTCATATAGACAGTTGTACTTTTATATTAAAGCTCTCTGTGAGACATAAAAAGATGTTTTTCATAAAAGAGAGTAAAAATGGAAAACAGCTCTTTTTAGTACATTTTAAAGTACATTTTTTTCTCTACTTTTCCCCGCTATGCCAAAATGACATTAAAATTACTATTTAAAATAGGGAAAAGAAAGCAAAGCAAAAAAGAGAGAGAGAAGGGGAAACTAAAGGGAATTTGGAAGATTTCATGAGTTTCTATTACATGTTGGGGATCTGGTATTCCGTGAGAGGCAGCCTACTGTCATGATGAAGGGATTGGACTCTGAAATCATATTTCCTGGACTCACATCTTCTACCATCTACTGGCTAAGAAGCCATGGCAAATTAAATAGCCTTTTTGCTCCTCCGTTTTCTTATCTGAAAAATGGATATAATAATGTCTGCTGACAGGATCAGGTAACTTATTCTTTATAAAACAACGTGCTAGGTGATGTGATTTTGTATCTTTGCCTTCCAATTTTTACAGTCACCCTGTAAGAAGCACTTAACATTTCAATGAGAAAAAGTAATCACCATGAAAGATCACAGCTAAATTATTAACACTTCACTTTTTACTGAAATAAAAGGTGTAAATACGTGTCTATTTTAGAGTTACTACAAACAAAGAATGCTCAAACTACCACACAATTGCACTCATCTCACATGCTAGTAAAGTAATGCTCAAAATTATCCAAGCCAGGCTTCATCAATACGTGAACCGTGAACTTCCAGATGTTCAAGCTGGTTTTAGAAAAGGCAGAGGAACCAGAGATCAAATTGACAACATCCACTGGATCATGGAAAAAGCATGAGAGTTCCAGAAAAACATCTATTTCTGCTTTATTGACTATGCCAAAGCCTTTGACTGTGTGGATCACAATAAACTGTGGAAAATTCTGAAAGAGGTGGGAATATCAGACCGCCTAACCTGCCTCTTGAGAAACCTATATGCAGGTCAGGAAGCAACAGTTAGAACTGGACATGGAACAACAGACTGGTTCCAAATAGGAAAAGGAGTACGTCAAGGCTGTATATTGTCATCTTGCTTATTTAACTTCTATGCAGAATACATCATGAGAAACGCTGGGCTGGAAGAAGCACAAGCTGGAATCAAGATTGCCAGGAGAAATATCAATAACCTCAGATATGCAGATGACACCACCCTTATGGCAGAAAGTGAAGAGGAACTAAAAAGCCTCTTGATGAAAGTGAAAGAGGAGAGTGAAAAAGTTGGCTTAAGGCTCAACATTCAGAAAATGAAGACCATGGCATCTGGTCCCATCACTTCATGGGAAATAGATGGGGAAACAGTGTCAGACTTTATTTTCTTGGGCTCCAAAATCACTGCAGATGGTGACTGTAGCCATGAAATTAAAAGATGCTTACTCCTTGAAAGAAAAGTTATGACCAACCTAGATAGCATATTCAAAAGCAGAGACATTATTTTGCCAACAAAGGTCCATCTAGTCAAGGCTATGGTTTTTCCAGTGGTCATGTATGGATGTGAGAGTTGGACTGTGAAGAAAGCTGAGCGCTGAAGAATTGATGCTTTTGAACTGTGGTGTTGGAGAAGACTCTTGAGAGTCCCTTGGACTGCGAGGAGATCCAACCTGTCCATTCTAAAGGAGTTCAATCCAGGGTGTTCTTTGGAAGGAATGATGCTGAAGCTGAAACTCCAGTCCTTTAGCCACCTTATGCGAAGAGCTGACTCATTGGAAAAGACTCTGATGCCGGGAGGGATTGGGAGCAGGACGAAAAGGGGACGACAGAGGATGAGATGGCTGGATGGCATCACCAACTCAATGGACGTGAGTTTGAGTGAACTCTGGGAGTTGATTATGGACAGGGAGGCCTGGTGTGCTGTGGTTCATGGGGTCACAAAGAGTCGGACACAACTGAGCAACTGAACTGAACTGAACAAACAAAATAAAAGGTTTGGCCCAGTTTGGAAGTGATCAAGGGTTAGGAAACGTTAGTCTCTAATGTTGGTTTAGTTTATCTGTTTTCCTCATTAACACAGCGTTCAAATTACAGCAAAGACGAGTAGCACAGTGAAGTTGCTTTCTCTGTTTTTAAGGAAGATTGATGAGACATTTCATTTGGAAAAAGTTATATCCCTTTTACTCAATTTCTCTGTATTGTAGCCACTACTTACTTTTCCAAATTCTTAAATACTATCATTGTTTCTGACATAGCTCAATTTTCTAGGCAAATAGCATTAATTGCTTTTTCCCATACATGTGCCATTATATTTTTTAAAATTTATTGGTGTATAGTTGCTTTACAATGTTGTATTATTTTATGCTGTACAATAAAGTAAGTCAGCTATACATATACATGTATCCCCTCTTTTTTGGATTTCCTTTCTATTTAGGTTACTATAGAGCACTGACTAGAATTCCCTGTGCCAAAGAGTAGGTTCTTGTTAGTCATCTAGTTTTTACATGCTGCTACTGCTAAGTCGCTTCAGTCGTGTCCGACTCTGTGCGACCCCATAGATGGCAGCCCATCAGGCTCCCCATCCCTGGGATTCTTCAGGCAAGAACACTGGAGTGGGTTGCCATTTCCTTCTCCAATGCATGAAAGTGAAAAGTGAAAGTGAAGTCTCTCAGTCATGTCCGACTCTTCGCGACCCCATGGACCACAGCCTACCAGGCTCCTCCGTCCATGGGATTTTCCAAGCAAGAGTACTGGAGTGGGGTGCCATCGCCTTCTACTATTTTTTACATAGTAGTTGATAATGTCAGTCCCAATCTCCTAGTTCATCCCACCACCCCTCCCTTGCCCCTTGGTATCCATACGTTTGGTCTCTACAAAGCAGAAATAGAAGCACCATAATTTCTTGTCTCTGCGATAGGTACTTGAGTTGACCCTAGAAAGCATCTGTTCTCTCCCTGAATTATCATAATCATACTGCTAGGTCAGACAAAATGCAAACATTTTCAGGAAGTGTTGACTGAGTCTTCCAACTGGATGAGTTATCTTTCCTTCCTTTAAACAGACTTGAGACTTAGATCTGCATGCCTCGTTTGACGCTGTTAACAGTGTTACTATTTTTGTGGTAAAGAAAAGACTGCAGTTTAACCTGCACAGTTGTCAGCTGAACTGTGCTTAGTGTGCTTTTTACTATATGGGATACGTCTGGGGAATGGCTGAATCCATTCCACCCATCATCTCCTTAAATCTCAGACTATGTAGTTTCTAAGGAGAACATCTTTCCTAAGAGAAAAGGCTATTAGACAAAATGAAGCTTTATTTTTCAGGGAAGTGATAAGAACTGCTTCATGTCTTTCCCTTGAATTTGTTGTTGGATATTTCTGTGTTTTGCATGTTAAAGAAAAAGGGGCAGGGAGGAGGTTATAAGTTAAAATAGGAAGATGTTTTACTAAAACTATTGGAAGTTGGAAAATTAGCAACACTATTTGGTATCCTAATCACAGTGTATTAAAATGCAAGGAAAGGAGCATTTTATTCATCATGCTTTAGAACTTCAATGTCTTGGGAGCAATAGTGCAAAGAGCCATGGTAGCATCTGGCAGAAAACTAGAAATCAGCAGGAACGCTCCTCAGTGGATGGTGGTACCCAGAGGGGTGGGGGTGGGGGGCACATGGGATACCAGTGGAAGAAGCTAAGGAGCTTCATAACAAATGTGGGCCTACAGAGTGCCACGGAGACCCATGAAACAAGCAGGGATGCCCCAAGGAACCACAGGACCTGGAGTGGGCAGCAGTGGCCAGCATCTATTAGATGCTTGGATAAGAGACAAGTCCTGTGGGAGCCTAAAAATAATTTGGTTGTGAATGAGTCCACAGTCAGCTGAGGTACTAAGCCTGGAACATGGCAGCCAAACATGACTTGCTCCACCAAGTGTTAGAGTGTTCTATTCAACTCTGCTCTCTCCTACTAGGATTATAAAGAGGAAAGTACAGGGAGAACAAATCCCCATGATGACAGCCTAGTATCATGTCTGTAGTAAAGTGAACAAAAGTTTGAGAAGTGAATGGATGAAAATGGAATAATATTATAATCCCATTAGTAAATGGGATTAGTGATCCTTTTAGATTCCTACTATATGTCTGGCCAAAAAAAAAGAAAAGATGCATTATATATTTATGGTGAACAAATTACATATGAGGAACTGTATCGGGTGCTGTGAAATACACAATAAATAATTATAGCTGACCATGTGAACACAATACAGTTTACTTAACAAGAAGACAGACCTAAGAGGAAATTAGGAATAAGGCAAACTAGATATCTGACACTGTTCTTGCATAAGGAGCTTTGATGCTGGCCCTACATTTCTTTCAGTTTTTCAGTATATCGGGAATCTAGGAACTGTGTGCTTCATATTATAAGGAATAAAGAACAAGTAATTTGAAAACCGCTTCACATTTTTTATCATTGATCAAAAGAATAGTGACTTATGTATCATTATTCACAAAGTGTGACTCATTCATGAATAAGGCTATTTTTGAGAAAGGATTCTATAGCCAAATTCAGAAAATATCACCTCATAATTCATTTTCTTAAAGATTCACAAAATGTGAGCATATTAAAGACCCTGATAACTGTTATTGTAAATGCTCCTGCTGAACTAAATCAACATTTTCCAAGTTACTTGAGTAAAACTGTCAGTTTTTCTCATAGCACACTGTTATTTTCTTGAAATGAATTTGTAAGATGCTGACTTTTCAAAATAATTAATTAGAATAAATTAAAATAACATTAAAATATGGGAATTAATTTTATTCTTTCCTGTGTCTTTTTTGACTATTAACCAAACTTGATAATATGTGATAAATTTCTACTTTCTAGGAATGTTTAACTGTGTATAATCAATTTTCCCAAGTAACTACAAACTTCATGACTACAAAAAATTACCTAGTGTTTATACCTTGGCATATAGATAATAAGCATTATACTTTAATATAGATAGATTGAATTGTTCAACAAATCAATCAAGAAAGCAAGTTGAAAAATTATTTAAATTATTACCTTATAATGAACACAAATGTATAAAAATGTATATTTTAGTTAAAACTAAAAACTAAAGCCATAAAATTTGAAAAACATAGCAGAAAATACTTAGCTAACACATAACTGTAGACTAAGTTGTAGACATATGAACAATGAACATATTTTTCAAGTCAGCATATGTGAGTACACAGGTATAAATATACCTGTGCCTTGAAAAGATCATAAGTGAGATTGAAAATCAAACATCAAGTTGAGAAATAAACCAGGTAGAGAGCACTCAACCCATTGTTACTGACTCTGAAGGTATAGGAAGAGGATATGAGCCAAGGAAGGCAGGGGCCCCTGGAAGGTGGAAGGAGAAGGAAAACGAGTCTCTTCTGGAAACTCTAGAAGGAATGCAGCCTCGCCAACACTTGGTTTTTCAATCCAGTAAAATGCATTTTAGACTTGTAAAGAACTATAACATAATGAATGTGAGTTGTTTCAAGTCACTGATTTGTGGCAATTTGTTATAGCAACTACAGAAAACTAATAGACCAACCATAACTCAACATATTTTACTGTAATTGCTGTTCAGTCACCAAGTCGAGTCCCACTGTTTGCAACCCCATGGACTGCAGCATGCCAGGCTTCCCCTTCCTTCACTATCTCCTGGAGTTTTCCCAAGTTCATGTCCATTGAATCAGTGATGCCATCCAACCATCTCATCCTCTGACACCCTCTTCTCCTCCTGCTCTCAACCCTTCTCAGCATCAATGTCTTTTCCAATGAGTCAGCTCTTCACATCCAGTGGCCAAGTACTAGAGCTTCAGCTTCAGCATCATTCCTTCCCATGAGTATTCAGGGTTGATTTCCTTTAAGATTGACTGGTTTGCTCTCCTTTACTATTAGGTTGGTCAAAAAGTTCATTAGGGTTTTCTCTATAAGATGTTACAGAAAAACTCAGATGAACTTTTTGGCCATCTCAATGTTAGGATTTCATCCTTATACATAGGAAGGCAGAAGGCATATATTTAAAAGAAAACCAGAGTAGAGAAAAGTGAGAATCCTCTCATATTTCTGACATAAAGTTTGATGTTCTCTGAATCCTGGGCTCAGTCAGAGACTCTGTAATTCCATCTGAAGGTTGTCTCTCTCATTCATGCCAATTTAGTTCAAAGAAGACCTTATCCACCAGGCAGATGGCTGCGAGAGAGAGCAGAGAAAACTATTCACTTCCTGAATGCTCGACATCATTGTATTTCTATTTCAATATTAAATTAACCATTATTTTCTGTATAGTTATCTTTTAATTTCACCTTTTGGGATGCCTCAGCAGGAGAGACATAATTATAAGGTGTGATAGGTGCAATTGCATTTCCCTTTCTATTTATTCAGTGACTAAGAATGGTTGAAAATTGTCTTCTTATTTTTCTGGTGTAGTATTCAGATATTTAATCTGATTTGAATATGACTGCAAAAGGGCTTCTGAGCAATTACTTTGCTCACACACTGAAACCACAATCCTCACTAAAATATAATCATCAAGTTCTATTTTGTACAAGAATGGAAACACACAATGCATTCATTGTCAATTTATTCAAGAAGAAAAAAGGAGATATTTAGGGAGAAAACCTACATCTTTAAGAACAAATTACTGATGCCTTCAAAATCTACAGATGATAGTGTTCTAACAGTTATCCGAGTCTATGGAAAAGTTTAAATTGATAAAACTGACTCAGACTTACTTTCAAAACCATATAACTATCTGTCTGTGTAATATATGTAGACATTTAAAGATTAAAAGTCTGCAAACTTTGTGTTTAACATACCTGGCTTAGTTGATTGGTGCATTGGCTCAAAGCTTTCCTAGGTATTGCTGCCTAGGAAATAGTGCGGCCTATGATGTGTTTACCTTCTGAATTAGTTTGATCTTACCTGCCACTTTTCTTTCTTTTTACTGTTTCATTCTTCAGGCATATATTAAGTAAAAATTAAGTGAATTCATTCACACAATTGTAGATTTTATACAAGTTATTTAGAAGACTGTTTTCTAATATTCTTTTTATCTGTTTAAAGCCTTTCAAATGAATCCCATCTAAGGCAGATTTTTAAAACTTGAATATTTTCTAGTGTGCTTTAAAAAGCAAGGTAAAATAAATCCTTCCTGGTTTTCTTTTTTTTTTTGGTCTGATATGCTACTGCATAGTAGGGTAAATTATGTATTGTGCCCCAGAGAGAGAGAAACACTACCCTACCTCTCCAAAAAATTTTCTTCTGGAGCTTCTGTTCCTTTCTTCCTTTTGTTTCTACCCATATAATACCACTTCCCTAGTAGGGCTTCCCTAGTGGTTCAGCAGTAAAGAATCTGCCTGCAATATAGGAACATGGATTCAATCCCTGGGTTGGGAAGATCCCCTGGAAAGGGAATGGCCACCCACTCCAGTATTCTTTCTGGTAAATCCCATGGACAGAGGAGGCTGGCGGATTACAGTCCATGAAGTCACAAAGAGTCAGGCACGACCTGGTTACTAACACAACAACATATAATATTCAGTCTTTAGAAGCATGTTCCTCTTCCCCCAAATACTATAGTTGATATGTAGGTGCGTATATGTATCTTGCAAATTTGATTATTCACTAAGCCTGTTTCTAATGGTTTGAAGTCTTGGGTCAAATCTGTGATTTGACAATGTTACCATATGACAGTTTTTCATTAGCATAGATGTATTACACATAAATACAGTAATGCTTTCCTTTTACACTGGAAATCACATACAAATCATATAAATACAGTTGAATCTGTTTAATCATATTAATAGTCTAATGGAAGTCAAAGTCCAGAGAGGAATTTTGCAGAAAGAAAAGACAGTAATCTCAGAACTCTCAACATTGTTCACTTGCTTCTGTGACATTTCTTCAGCATGTGTTCTCCACAGCACTGCCACTTCATCACCCTTTCTGCTTCTATTCATCTCTCTCACTCTCTCGCAACTTCTCTGGTCTTTTTCTCCCCCAATTAACCTCATTCCTTAATTCACTAATGTTTCAGAAATAATTGTGGAGCACATACTATCTGTGCCAAGCGCTGGACAGAGAACCAAGGACCCCTCCGAGTCCTCATGGAGCTTTTATTCTGGTAAGAGTCAGATAATATACATCAAAGTAAGTGACCTAATAAACATAAAGCAAGATAAAGGATGAGAGGAACTAGTCAGCCAAATGACTTTTGGGGCTCCAACACAATGGCCAAGAAAGGCCTGGGTACATTTGGTCCTAATAATGAGAACCTTTGTATCCTTTGCAGATAACTGATCTCTCTGGCCCTAAAAATGCTTTCAAACTGTTGTGTTGGAGAAGGCTCTTGAGGGTCCCTTGGACAGCAAGCAGATCAAACCAGTCAATCCTAAATTAAATCAACCCTGAATATTCATTAGAAAGACTGATGCTGAAGCTCCAATACTTTGGCCACCTGATGTGAAGAGCCGACTCACTGAAAAATACCCTGATACTCAGAAAGGTTGAGGGCAGGAGGAGAAGGGGGTGACAGAGGATGAGATGGTTGGATGGCATCATCAACTCAATGAAAGTGAATTTGAGCAAACTCTGGGAGATGGTGAAGGACAGGGAGGCCTGGCGTGCTGCAGTCCATGGGGTCACAGAGTCGGACACATGACGGAGCAACTAAACAACAAGAAAAATGCTTCTAGGGAGCTAGAGAGGTGAATTACCGAGCAGGTTGTTCCCAAAGACTTTGAGATACAAGGAAGCCTCCACTTCTGAGGACTTCCTGCAGGGTCCTTTGGAGGGCATGACAGCCCATCTGTTTCTGTACTCTCCACCTGTAGAGTGGAGGCGATGTTGACTTCCTTGGTCAGTGTGGGTGCTCTCATTTGTGGCCTGAAACAGCAATCTAACAAAGAAATAGCAAGCTGACAAGAAGGCCAACATTCAAAGGAAAATAGCTGGCACAATAAGGATGTGTATTCCGAGAGAAAAACCTACTGAGAGATACAGATGACAATTTGTTTCAAAAAATAAAGATTTGTAAAAAGATCCAAGTAGAGCAAATGCCTAGAAAAGGGATATTTGTAATGAACAATGTGATTATCAACCTAAAAGTTTAGGAGATGAATTGAAAGAGAGGATATTTACTACTGAAATGTATGTCCTGGAAGATCAAATGCAGAAGAAAAAAAAATTCAAAGCATGGAGGAAAAAATGACAGAGAAAATCTAAGGAAAGTTATGAGGGAAAATAAAAGAATCATGGCAGATACAACAGGAGACTTAATATAAGATTAGAACTACCAGGAAAAGAAAAAAAAAGACAGATGGTGGGGAGTCAGTAAAAAGATAAATAATAGGAAATTTCTTCACTGAACTAAATACCTAATGCCACCAATTAAATGGGCCAAGTTCCATGTCAGATTGATGAGAAAAGAGATGATATTTAAAGACATCCTGTAAAATTCCTGAACTCTAAGGGAGAAAAAAAAAGATTTAAAAAGTGTTATAAGATTCAGTGTTAAAAAAGAAGAAAAAGGAAAAAAAAGCCAGAATTCTCATCTGTATCAGTGGAAGCCAGAAGATAGTGAAAGAGCAGCTACCAACCACTGTGAGTCAGACCAGACAAGATTCTGCATTTCATTTCAGGGTTAAAAAAAGTGTTTGACAAACCACAAGGGAAACTCTCATCTAAGTACTCCATATGAAAAGAAAGTAACAATGTGTCTTAACTAAAAAAAAATCAGAATAGAAAACTGAAGGTGGCAGAAAAGGAGAGAAGAGCCAGAGGAAATTAATCAACGTATCTTTACATGTAGAGATAGATACACACACACAAATGTCAAGGTCAAGTGTGTAACACATGCACACTTAGTCAGGACTGTAGTGTATTTTTACTCTTCTATTTAATGCCGTTTTGATCGAGACCTTAGCTAGAGACTGGTTAGTTTGCCTTCTTGAGCAGCTTATGAAGTCTAAAACCCAACAGCACCCCTTATCTGGGCTGCTATGCACCTGCGCTAATTTCCCCAGGGCTACTGCTGGAGGGCTATGCTGGAGCCCAAGGAATTATTCTGATTAACCAATCTCCAGGAATGCTACAAAACCTAAGTATTAAATCTGTTCCCTCCAGCTTCAGTTTATTGTTACCCTGTCCCTGGTTCTGCAGTTTTTCATGTGGCACTAGTGGTAAAGAACCCACCTGCCAATGTAAGAGACAAAGGAGACACGGGTTCCATCCCTGGGTTTGGAAGATCCCCTGGAGGAGAAAATGGCAACCCACTCCAGTATTCTTGCCTGGAGAATCCCACGGACAGAGGAGCCTGGCTGGCTATGGTCCCGGGGGTCTCAAAGAGTCGGGCACGATTTAGCATGCACAGTAGCAGCAACCCTGGTTCCACCCTAGTGGCTCTGAATGAAAGCTTCCCACATCGGGAGCTGTAAGGAACAAACGGTCCTACCTTTCTCGTATCTGAGTGCCACTTTGGTGTGTCCCCCTCCCCCACCAAAAGCATCTTTAAATCTAAAAGTGTGTAAGTACAATGAATTTGTGAGTAAGAAACCGTGAAGGAAAAAGGATCTTCTCTATAGGAAATTTTAATAACACTCAAGAGTTAAAAATAGGAAGCTGCCTAAAACTGTAGATTCAAAGATAGTGCAAAGGAGTAGGAGATTTTGTAAAGTGGGGGTTGCTTGATTGAGGGGTTCTTTTTTTTTTTTTTAATCAGGGAATTCCCCTGTGACATCTTTATACTTTATTTATTTATTTTCTTAAATTTTATTTTATTTTTAAACTTTACATAATTGTTGAGGGGTTCTATTTTAGGTCTATCAAACTTAAGCTACCTCTTGGCTATCCTATTAAAGATATCAAATAAACAGTTCAAGGTATTGCTCTGGAGCTCACATACTATAAACTGAGAGTCATCAGTGAATGATTCTTACATGTGAAGGAGCTGTAAGATTTAAGGAGATTACCTAAAAGTGTTGTGTAGAATGAGCCCTGGGTATGCTATCATTGAAATTTAGAGGAAGGAAGAGGAGGAGGATTTAATGAATGAGACCAATGGGAAGAGTCTAGGAAGGCAGGGAAAACCTGGACGGTATGCTGTTTCAGAAGCCAGGGGAGGAAAACATTTGCACAATGAGAGAGGGGGCTTAACTCTCTCAAAACTGCAGAAAGTTGAATACGATGAATACTAAGAATTAGACTTTGAATTCAGAAAGAGTTCTTTAGTGACCTTGGCAAGTAGTTTCAGGATGGTGTGGACAAAATGCAATTGGAAAGTTTCTAAAATGGAAAGTAAAAATAAAGGTGAAGCCTACATTAGTATAGATAGTGCTTTCAAAGGGTTTTGCTATAAAAGACAACAGTGAAATCAGGCAGCAGCTAGTTGGAAATGTGGGATCTAGGAAGATGTTTTAAGATGGGAGATCATTTATCTAACTCTGATTTAAACAATCTTAGGTGGGGAAAATGTTGGGACTGACAGGAAGAAGAATAAGAGGAGGAAGTTGAGAAAGAAGTGAGAGAGGATTTTTGTGGGAATAAAACTCTTAGTTAGGAAACAATGAATGACATTCTTTTTATTTACATGCTCACCAATGAATGGTTTACACAAATGTAAAGACCAGTGTAGAAAAACACAGAAACAGTTCCCGCTTACAACTGGAGGAAACACAGCTGCTATGGGTCCAGTGACAGGTAGGTAATATTGGTAAAGGAAGAATAAGAACCTTCTTTTCTAATTGTCTCAATTTTTAAATGAAATGAGTTGCCAGTCCAGGTTCGATGCACGATACTGGATGCTTGGGGCTAGTGCACTGGGATGACCCAGAAGGATGGTATGGGGAGGGAGGAGGAAGGAGGGTTCAGGATGGGGAACACATGTATATCTGTGGTGGATTCATTTTGATATTTGGCAAAACTAATACAATTATGTAAAGTTTAAAAATAAAAATTAAAAAAAAAAAGAAGAAGCATATTCATTTGCTGCGTGTGAGGGGATACTGATGGATTGGAAAGGAGTTTACTGACCAGGAGAAATGAGTGATTGAAGGATAGGGTCGAGCCCAACTGGAGATTTGGGATAACCATTTAAAATGAGAAAGTCAATATGACTTTATGTTTTCTGTGGCCACAGACACCTGTTGGGGTTCTGGCCCAGATTAGGTTAGTCCGAGCTGGGTGTGGGCAGCCCAGCCCAATGCAGAGAGGTATTTGGGTCCCTGCCCGGGATACACAAGAAGTGAGAGTGTTCCCCAGTCCTGCTCTCAGGAACTTTAGTCCTGGTATGGCTGCTCCTTTTCCCCAGTTTCTCCAAATTCTCACAAGAGTTTAAAAAAATGTCAAAAATTTCCATGAGATTTAGGAACCAATAGAAGACTGTGCCTGGCAAAGCCAGAATGCTTTTGAGCAGGGACAATGAGGAGAAGATCTGGAACAATCTATGTATCTTAATAATTGCTCAAACTGACTTGGCTTTTTTCTTCTCATTCAACTTCCATGGTTTCTAGTACATTTTACTAGAGTGGAAATGGAATTAAAAGACTGCAGTAGACCTTAGTAAGTTAGGTATCGTTAATTAATATAGCTAATCACCAGGTATAAGACTTTAACATTTCCTAGTGTATGACCTGGTACCATACACAGTGCTTGCCCCAACCTGTGGTTTCAGAACCTGAAAAGTAGAATGACAATAGCTGCATTAACTAAGCAGAAGGGGTTGCATATCCAATCAGTGATTTGGCCATAAAGACATACATATACAGGCAAAAAGCGTTTTGTTATTGTTTGTGAGTGTGAGCTTATAATAAAATAAGGGCTGCAGGACCTGCTGAGCAAACTCAGTTATGCTCAATGTTAACTTTCTAAAGTACACATTTACCTCCCATTTGTTGTAAAGTACAGTTTATTATTTATTATTAAAGAGTCTATTGGTTAGTATTTCTATTTTCTTAACTTTTAAAATGGAGAAGATTTGAATAATTATCATTATAGGATGGGTGATGTTGCTAAGTTAAGTTGACTCTTTGTGACCCCATGGGCTGCAGCACACCAGGCTTCCCTATCCTTCGCTATCTTCTGGAGTTTGCTCAAACTCATGTTTATTGAGTTGATGATGCCATCCAACCATCTCATTCTCTGTCAACCCCCTTCTCCTTTTGCCCTCAATCTGTCCAAGCATCAAGGTCTTTACCAATGAGTAGGGTCTTCACATCAGGTGGCTAAAGTATTGGAGCTTCAGCATCAGTCCTTCCAATGAATACTCAGGGTTGATTTCCTTTAGGATTGACTGGTTTGGTCTCCTTGCTGTCCAGGGGACTCTCAAGTGTCTTCTCCAACACCACAGTTTGAAAACATCAATCCTTCAGTGCTCAGCCTTCCTTATGGTCCAATTCTCACATCAACATATGACTACTGGAAAAGCCATAGCTTTGGCTACAAGGGCCTTTGCTGGCAAAGTGATGTCTCTGCTTTTCAACACGCTATCTAGGTTTGTCATAGCTTTTCCTCCAAGGAAAAAGCATCTTATAATTTCGTGGCTGCACTCACCATGTGATTTTGGAGCCCAAGAAAATAAAACCTGTTACCATTTCCACTTTTCCCCTTCTATTTACCATGAAGTTATAGGCACTGAGAGCTATTAAATATTTTAATGTAATAACTCAAAAGATGATACTGGAAGAGAATTTTAGTAGCGATGTACTCCAATAGTCTTTTTTAAAAACCCCGCAGCATGAAGTACCAAGAAGTAATGTACAGATTACTTTTATTTGGGTAAAAGATAAAGTGAGACATGAGGAATCAAAGAAGTAGCCAGGGCTATTGGCAACAATCAAGCCATGAATTTAAGAAACAAAGGCTCTACATAAAAACAACCAGCTCAACTGTTTCATTTGAATTAGTCTATCTTCATTAGGATAGAAACTCTCTTCTAACAATCTTTATTAATATAGGAAACTAGACCATTCAGCTGTGCAATATTTTAATCCACGTATTGCTTGGTATGATTTGGCCAAACTCAATTCCTGGCAAGTAAGTTTGCATGTTCTTTCTTCAGCTTTGTGCTTTATCTAAAAAAAATGACCTTCCCAGAAAGATGAGGACAGCTTTTTTTTCAGTAGTGGGATATAGAGCCAGTTGTTTTCTTCAGTAATAATCTCCAAACACTTCAAAGTAGCCAATAAATAGTGCTTCGTAGGGCCATGAGATTTGAACATTGAATGAATACTTGCCAGAGAGTGTGACTCAAAGCTAAATCATAACAAAATAGAAGACTTTTGTATAACAAGAGGAAAAGATATATTGGAATATCCTGATTTCAGTTAATTTAAATTGTTCTTGAGAGGAGAAAGGAAAATAAGAACCTGTCCAAATACATTTTTGTAGTCGTAAACACAGTATGACAAATGTTCTACCTTCAAGAAAACATCTTGTGCTGAACTTTTCACAGAAACAGAAATGAGCCTGCATATTTGTGTTCAAACAGAGAGTATAATGCTGTTTGTTTGTTTTTTTCACACTGGGTTTTGATTGATGCTTCCATTAAAGTGGCTTGGACTGTCATTTTGTATTCCCATTTGTACACAGATGAACAATTGATTTTTTAAAAGTGAAAGCAAAGAGATTATAGCATGTAAATGATATAATCATCATGAAAATTATATTATTCATAGTTGTGCTGGATACTTTTGCAAAGATCTCCCTATTTTAGTAAGCAGAGGGGAAGAAAGAACGGGGCAAATAAAAATAACACTGGAGAATTGTATAGTAGATGCTATGTTTCATAAACACCCTAAGCAGTCTGTCTTTACAGCCTTTGACCCACTGTGCTCTATGTCTGGAAATTTCTTTCTCTAGAAAGTTGTATGACTTTTTCTCTGCCTTTCTTCAAGCCTTTACTAAAAGCCCATCTCTCTACTCAAATTGCCTCTGATCAACTGTGTAAAATAGATGCCATTTCACTTACTCACCATTCTTTGAGTTAGTGTAGCCTTATTCCCATTGACTGTATTGTGTCTTCATTTGCTTTAGTTCATTGTTGATGTCTCCTCACCCCTCCCTGCCTCCATTATAAAGCAAATTTCATCAGAGTAGGAAATCTTGTATATTTTGTATTTTTCTGTTTTTTTTTTTTTCCAGTTCCTGGAACAGAGCCTGGCCTATATTTGTTGAACATTTGAATACATTTCTCTAAGTTTCAGTAAATCAAAGTTCCTCACTTGGGGTATTTAGTAAACTTTCTGATTAGTTGTTTAAATGCTCCGTTGTTCAAAATTTGAATCCCACAGTTTACTCAAGATTTACTCTTCTGTCACTATCATAGCATCTACTTAGAAATCAGAGGAAAAGGAGGAAAGTAAGTTTGTAATAAACTTAGAAGACAAACTGCAGTCCATCACAAGCTCTATAACTTGGGAATGTCCATGTAATAAAGCATCTATTCATTCCTTCTGTAGTCAGCTGGTATTTATTTTCGATGCCTACTGAGCTGCAAGCAGAAGTCAAGCTGAGAAGGCAGTAGGATTTAAGCCTCATTCCAGAGAAGAGGGCCAGATTGAAGACAGGAATTTGAGAGTCATCATCATTTTGATGTCATTTAGAACCAAGCTCCTGCATGAGATCACCAAAATGGCTAAATACTGCAACATTTAGAGGTTGGCAGGTGAGAAAGAACTAGCAGAGACTGGGCAAAAATGTCAGAGAGACAAGAGGAAAGCAGGTAGGGCTGGTACCTGGAAGCCAACTGAAAATAGCATATTCACTCCCCATTCAGAGCGGGTGATAACTGAGTTCAGCGCCTCTCTTAGGTTAAGAAATGATGGGACAGGGAACTGGTCATTTGATCTAGCAATGGAGGACATGCGTGATCTTTATATGAGCAGTTTAGGTGCATACATGAGCGAGAGTGCTGGAAGAAACAAGTGCATGTGTGTGTAGTCACTCGGTCATGTCCGACTCTGCAGCTGGTAGACTGTAGTCTGTGAGGCTCCTCTGTCCATGGCATTTTCCAGGCAAGAATACTGGAATGGGTTGCCATTTCATTTTCCAGGGATCTAAGAGACAGGGTTACAGACAATCCTTTTGAGTAGTTTTTATATGAAGGAAAGGAGAGAAGAGAGTAACGGCCAGAAGTAGAAGAGGTTTTTGTGATCATCGTTGTGTTTAAGATTAAAAAAAAAAATAGTGGCATGCTATTTTCTCCTGTGGTCTGCTATCCATGGGTCAACTGCAGAAAAGATTTCTTTTTTGAACTTATGAAATTATGGTATTTGTATGAGTGAAGCATTAATCTATTCACTTCAAATGTCAGAATTCGCAAGCATTTACAAATACTTCTTAACAGAAAGGCACACTAACATCTAAGTCAATGCTCTGCCTTCTGCAAGGCATTATTGGTTTTCCAACACATTGAAGGGAAAGGAGCTTAACAGTGAAGAGAGAGCAATTTATTTGACCTCTGGTGGCTCAGAGGTTAAAGCGTCTGCTTGCAATGCAGGAGACCTGGATTCGATTCCTGGGTCAGGAAGATCCCCTGGAGAAGGAAATGGCAACCCACTACAGTATTCTTGCCTGGAGAATCCCATGGACAGAGGACCCTGGTGAGCTACAGTCCAGTACAGTTCAGTCGCTAAGTTGTGTCCAACTCTTTGCGACCCCGTGAATTGCAGCATGCCAGGCCTCCCTGTCCACCACCAACTCCTGGAGTTCACTCAGACTCACGTCCATCAAGTCACTGATGCCATCCAGCCATCTCATCCTCTGCCGTCCCCTTCTCTTCCTGCCCCCAATCCCTCCCAGCATCAGAGTCTTTTTCCAATGAGTCAACTCTTCGCATGAGGTGGCCAAAGTACTGGAGTTTCAGCTTTAGCATCATTCCCTCCAAAGAAATCCCAGGGCTGATCTCCTTCAGAATGGACTGGTTGGATCTCCTTGCAGTCCAAGGGACTCTCAAGAGTCTTCTCCAACACCACAGTTCAAAAGCATCAATTCTTTGGCGCTCAGCCTTCTTCACAATCCAACTCTCACATCCAAACATGACCACTGGAAAAACCATAGCCTTGACTAGATGGACCTTTGTTGGCAAAGTAATGTCTCTGCTTTTGAATATGCTATCTAGGTTGGTCATAACTTTCCTTCCAAGGAGTAAGCGTCTTTTAATTTCATGGCTGCAGTAGCCATCTGCAGTGATTTTGGAGCCCCCCAAAATAAAGTCTGACACTGTTTCCACTGTTTCCCCATCTATTTCCCATGAAGTGATGGGACCGGATGCCATGATCTTCGTTTTCTGAATGTTGAGCTTTAAGCCAACTTTTTCACTCTCCACTTCCACTTTCCTCAAGAGGCTTTTAGTTCCTCTTCACTTTCTGCCATAAGGGTGGTGTCATCTGCATATCTGAGGTTATTGATATTTCTCCTGGCAATCTTGATTCCAGCTTGTGTTTCTTCCAGTCCAGCGTTTCTCATGATGTACTCTGCATATAAGTTGAATAAGCAGGGCGACAATATACAGCCTTGATATGCTCCTTTTCCTATTTGGAACCAGTCTGTTGTTCCATGTCCAGTTCTAACCATTGCTTCCTGACCTGCATACATCCACAGGGTCGCAAAGAGTCAGACATGACTGAGTGACTTCACTCACTCACTCTTTATTAAAATAGAAAAAAAGAGATTATATTGAGCCAGATAACTCTAGCACACTAAGAGATTTCTGGTTGAAATAATCCCCTCTAAAACTACAGACATCCTTGGGAGACAATGTGGATCTGATTCCAGGACACCACAATGAAGTGAATCATACAGATATTTTGGTTTCTCAGTGCCTATGAAAGTTCTGTTTACAATATACTGTAATCCATTGTATGTAATAGCATTATGATTGAAAATGTACATCAGTTCAGTCACTCAGTCATGTCCAATTCTTTGTGACCCCATGGACTGCAGCACACTAGGCCTCCCTGTCCATCACCAACTCCTGGAGCTTGCTCAAACTCATGTCCATCGAGTCGGTGATGCCATCCAACCATCTCATCCTCTGTCATCCCCTTCTCCTTCTGCCATCAGTCTTTCCAAGCATCAGGGTCTTTTCCACTGAGTCAGCTCTTCTCATCAGTTGGCCAAAGTATTGGAGCTTCAGCTTTAGCATCAATCCTTCCAATGAATATTCAGCACTGATTTCCTTTAGGATTGACTGGTTTGATCTCCTTGCATTGCAAGGGACTCTCAAGAGTCTTCTCCAACACCACAGTCCAAAAACATCAGTTCATCAGTGCTCAGCTTTCTTTATGGTCCAACTCTCACATCTGTATATGACTACTGGAAAAACTATAGCTTTGACTAGATGGACTTTTGTCAGCAAAGTAATGTCTCTGCTTTACAATATGCTGTCTAGGTTGGTCATAGCTTTTCTTCCAAGGAGCAAGCGTCTTTTAATTTCATGGCTGCATGGACTACAGTTTGTCTTCTAAGTTTATTACAAACTTACTTTCCTCCTTTTCCTCTGATTTCACTGCACCATCTGCAGTAATTTTGGAGCCCCCCAAAATAAAATCTGTCACTGTTTCCATTATTTCCCCATCTATTTGCCATGAAGTGATGGGACCGGATGCCATGATCTTAGTTTTCTGAATGTAGAGTTATAAGCCTACTTTTTTACTTTCCTCTTTCACTTTCATCAGGAGGCTCTTTAGTTCTTTGCTTTCTACTATGAGGGTGGTATCATCTGCATATCTGAGGTTATTGATATTTCTCCCAGCAATCTTGATTCCAGCTTTTGCTTCATTGAGCCTGGTATTTTGCATGATGTACATATATTAGTTTAAAAATACTTAATTGCTAAAAAATGCTAACCACCATCTAAGCACTCAGCGAGTCATAGTTGTAACATCAAAGATCACAGATCACCATAACAAATATAATAATAATTTAAAATTTCGAAATATTGTAAGAAGCTCCAAAATATGACACTGAGACATGAAGTAAGCAAATGTTGTTGGATAAGTGATGCCAACAGGCTTACTCAATACAAGGTTGTTACAAACCTTCCATTTGTAAAAAAAAATAAAATAAAAAAAGCAGCAATATCTGTGAACTACAATCAAATGAGGTCTGCTTGTATGACATAACAGAAATGGACTGGTTCATGATACTTGAATTATAGATAATGTTGATTTTTAAAATATTGGTTGAAGTCTCCAAATATCAAGATTGGAGGAATTGTCAGTACTAGCCTGTTTTCAAGGCTCCATCCTTATCCCTTTTATTGTATATGGGCCCTGGGACCTGTATCATCTTTTTAATCATCCTAAGAAACAGGATGAGTCTGCTAGCCAGTGTTGTGATCTGTGTTTGGGTCCATATGGTCTAGCCAATGCCAGTAGCAACACCTAGAGTTTCTTTCCTCTGGGCCAACTTTGAGCATGGGAGGCTCCTGGCCACAGCTACAGGGCTCAATGTTCAGGATTCACTAGATACCAAGCAGATACCCTTTCCAGAATTTTCATCCCTCAGAGCAATTACAGGCAGATACAACTCTCTGTGACACTCAGAAAATTTCTATCCTTCTTCCCAATATGGAGGCTCCACTGTTACTTTCTCAGTGTCTCCCCACCACCAAACCTCCTCTGCCATTGGCCGTATCTGCTTAATCATGAAGACAAGTCTAAGGCCTCCAAGAACAAAAGGTTCTTTAGAGATTTTCTTCTGGGCAAAACATATACCTCAAAATTTCTCTCTGCCCCTGGAAAGTAGAGACTTTGAGGACAAAGTGTCCTAGGAAAGGGTACAGTGGTGAAAATATGGCTCCTACTGATTAATCACCCTGCTGCACTAGTGTTAAAAAGTGTATCACAGGGTGAGCATGAGTCAGTAGTTAAAAACTATTGTACCACAAGAGAGGGGATTCCTGGTAGCTCAGTCAGTAAAGAATCTGCCTGAAGTGCAGGAGACCTAGGTTCAACTCTTGGGTCAGGAAGATCCCCTGGAGAAGGAAATGGCAACCCACTCCAGTATTCTTGCCTGGAGAACCCAATGGACAGAAGAGCCTGGTGGTCTACATGAGATTGCATGACACAGCTTAGTGACTAAAGCACCATATATATAATTATGTCCGATTCCTGGAGTTTGCTTAAGAGCAAACTTGGGCAAACACCAGGAGATAGTGAAGGACAGGGAAGCCTGGTATGCTGCAGTCCATGGATCACAAAGAGACAGGACTTAGCGACTGAACCACAGCAACAATGACTGATTCCTATTGATGTGAGGCAGAGACCACCACAACATTGTAAAGCAATTATCCTCTGATAGGAAAAAAAAACAAACAAACTGTTGTACTCTTTCTTTTTTCTGTCAACCATAATCTTTTTTATTGATTACATGCTAAAATTATAATATTTAATTTTTAATTATTTTTTTTAAATTAAGTTTTATCAGAGCATTGTTGATTTGCAATGTTTTGTTAGTTTTCTTCTATACAGCAAAGTGAATCAGCCATGTGTAAACATATTCCACTCTTTTTAAGATTCTTTTCCCACATAGGTCATTACAGAGTATTGAGTAGAATCCCCTGTGCTGTACAGTAAATCCTTATTACTTATCCATTTTATATATAGTAGTCTGTATATGTCAATCCCAATCTTCCAAATAATTCCTCTCTATATTGCCCCTTGGTAACCAAAATTTTGTTTTCTACATCTGTGATTCTATTTCTGTTTTATAAATAGGTTCACTTGTACCATTGTTTTGGTTTTTTTTTTTTTTTGTAGATTCTACATATTGTTGATACCATATGGTATTCATCTGTGTCTGACTTCACTCAGCACGGCAATCTCTAGGTTCATCCATGTTGCTGCAACTGGCATTATCTTTTTCTGTTTTTCTTAAGTACCTGTTTCAAAACTCTAAAACTCAGAAGGTCTGTGGATAATGGAAGTTGTTCCTATTCACTGCTGGTTGAAGCTAAGTCCCACAGTGCAGAGCCCTGGTCTCAGACCCGCTGAAAACATGAGGAGGCTGGTGTTCAGGTGGCATGGTATTGCACGCACTGCAGTAGAACACCTCCGCCAGTTCAGCTCAGCTCTGCATCTATGGAAGACAACTTTTGGCCTTCAGTCTTTTATATCTATGCAATATAAAAGATAATCATCATTTGCCATAACATAACTTGTAGTGAATCAGATGGATAAGAAAAATAAATGAATATCACTAAGAAAAAGGCATAGTGTGGTAAATACCCCAAGAGAGGCAAGATGTGCTTCTGCAGAAAGGAGCAGTCATGGCAGCCTTGGGGAAATGAGAAGGGATAGTTGACATCAATGCTAAAGAAGTGAATTTCAAACTCTGTTACTGACTTCCTTTCTCTTCCTTTTTCAAATCAAAGTCCACCTTGGCATCTTTGCACCTTTTTTTTAACCTAATATTTTGCCTAAAATATTCTTTTGCCCATTTCTCTTCCTTCACATAGCTCATCTATTTAACCCTCTTATGTATAACACTGTTACCTTCTCAGGGAGGCCTCTCCTCCCTGATCAAAAGCTGTCCTAGTTATTTTATACATCATCAATTAGTTTATACCATTCAGCACAGTGACCATAATGCGGATTTGCATAACTTCTCAGTATATTTATTGATTAGGCTGTTTACTGGTTGTCTAGCTTATCTATGGGAGGACAAACCCATTTCAAACTTTGTTTCCTACTACATCTCATACACTTAGCAAGTTCTCAGTAAATATTTGATGAATGAATGAACCCCAAAGGAGAGCTAAACCTATAGAATTTATGGGAAAGGAGTCTTGAAAGAAACACGGAGAGATTTAATATTTGTAGGAAGTGACGTGATCAGATGCATGCCTTTGAAAGATTAATCTGATAGCTCTATATATGCAGTTTGGAAACTTGAGAAGAAGAAAGAATTAAAACTGTATTACATAGGAAGAAGCCTAGTGCAGGCTACTCTATACTATTTGCAACTTTTTAAGACTCTAATTCAAAATAAGTGAAAAATTGTACTGTAGTATTCTTAAGTTATAATCATGATTGAAATTTCAAAAGTAATGAAATGGAAATATATGGAAAATAATTAAGGAGAAAAGTGTTGAATATGGCTAAATTTAGTGTGCTTTGCTTTACACATTTCCATTAACGTGAGCTTGCTGTTTAGATATTTATTGGCATGCTCAAATAGAGTGCTTTGAACTTCAGTAGCCAATAATCCGCAGAAATATACAATGGGCCATTGCTCTATCATCCATCTATAAATCAGTAGCAGTTGCTTATAGATATGAGCTGCAGTTGATGGCTTGGCACCTCAGGTCACATTCTCTGTGCTCACCTCAAATTTCATCCACATTGTCACTTTGCACTGATAGCATTTAACCTCAAGATCCCTCTGTATCTTTCTACCTTCTTTGAAGCTGCAGGAGCCCTCTTGGTCCACATGTACCCACAGCCCAGAATTACAGAGCACTGTGTCCCCAGGAGAAGTCCTCTAGGACATGGGACTGGGGCTAATGGATTAATGTCCAAGCCTTCTGGGCTTCCCTAGTAGCTCAGATGGTAAAGAATCCACCTGCAGTGCAGGAGACCCAGGTTTGATCTCTGGGTCAGGAAGATCCCCTGGAGAATGAAATGGCAACCCACTCCAGTACTCTTGCCTGGAGAATTCCATGGATGGAGGAGCCTGGTGGGCTACATTCCATGGGGTCGCAAAGAGTCAGATACGACTGTGTGACTAACTTTCACTTTCACATTTCTGTCCTTCAGGAGGAAAATTCTGGGAGGCCTTCTATATTCTTCCCAGGGTCTCAGTGGAATCAAACCCCCATGGTCCACAGCAGCAACCTATATAATTGGCTCTTCCTTACTCCTTAACCCTTCCTTTTTCCTCACTCCTGCTTCTTAGGGTTCCCTGACCCCTAAATAAATTACCCTTCCCCAAATCCTTAGGCCTTCCTTGTGGCTCACATGGTAAAGAATCTGTCTGCAATGCAGGAGATGCACATTTGATCCCTGGGTCAGGAAAATCCCCTGGAGAATGGAATGGCTATCCACTCCAGTATTCTTGCCTGGAGAATTCCAAGGACAGAAGAGCCTGGTGGGTTATAGCCCATGGGGCTGCAAAGAGTCAGACATGACTGACAGACTAAGACACACAAAATCCTTGTCTTAGCCTCTGCTCTGGGAGAAACTCACCCAAGGTTGGGCCCAAAAATGATCCTGGAAGGCAGAAGCCCTGGATGGAACACAGGAAGTAGGTGACACCCATCAAATGGCAGCAGAGATGGCAATGCTGATAAAGAGTGACCTTTGATAGCATCATAAATACTCATTAATTCACTTCAAATGGGTGGAGATGGAGTACAGGTGGAAGAGAAAGGGCTGGGTTATTCAGTAGCTGTAGCACAAGAACAAGATGAGATAGAAAGTATAAGAATTAGGCACTGGCAAGTCTTAGCTGTCTTGGAATCTTAAAAAAAAAAAAAAAAGGCTCCTATTAGTGAGCTATCAACAGAAGCAGACTTGGAACTTATCCTATATTTCACAGTTTGAACCTTTTGCTCCCCTATCCCTATACTGCCCCTTCTTCTTTCCCTCTCCCCACTGGTAGCCACTAGCTTGTTCTCTATAGCTGTGAGTCTACATCTGTTTTGTTATATTCACTAATTTGTTGTATTCTTTAGATTCCACAGATAACTGATACCACATGGTATTTGTCTTCCTTTGACTTATTTCACTTAGCATCATACCCTCCAAGTCCATCCATTTTGCTACAAAGACTTTATTTCATTATGACTGAGTAGCAGTCCATTGTATGTATTTTCCACATCTTCTTTATCCATTCATCTGTTGATGGACACTTAGTTGCTACCTTGCATTTTTTAAACATTCAGTTGAGTTTAACTGTGCAGTTTAAAACATCTTTATGATTGTCATACCATATTTAGCCATGTCAAAATAATTGCACATATAAAAACACCTGTTATCAGAAATAGTATTTAAAGTTAAATTCTACAAGATGAATGTGTATGAAAGCATTAGAAAATCCAACTGAATATCTGAAACACAAAAATCTTCAAATCAACTCTGTAAGTCTGTGTTTCTGCCAAAGTAGATTTTAATGAAAAAATAATAATTCTTTTTACTTACTTTACTCATAAAGCAGAACTACCAAATTCTGCATGTAAGAGGGTTTGCCAAAAGAGCAAATGGACTTTTATGGGTTTTTTGTTGTTGTTGTTGTTTAAACTTCTAATCTAGTTCAACCAGATTAGAAGACATTTTTATTTAGTGTAAAGAATCACATTCCCATAGATTGTAATAACCCTGAACCAAACTTTGATATAAGGAGAATTAGTCTTCAATTGGTTTAGTCAACAATTTAAAGTCAGAATTTGGACAGCTTTAAATTAGTTAAAAGATAAAAAGTAGCTCAAAAGATTCATCTGAATAATTAACCTGCTCCATCTTCTAATTAAATCATGAATGCAATCACTAGCCCTCATAACCATTACAGAAGAAAGATTACAGTAAATATAAAGGAAGTCAATAAACAAGTCATGAGGAAATTCAGTTCAGTTCAGTCACTCAGACATGTCTGACTCTTTGCTACTGCATGGACTGCAGCATGCCAGGCTTCCCTGTCCATCTCCAACTCCAAAAGCTTGCTCAAACTCATGTCTGTTGAATTGGTGATACCATCCAACCATCTCATCCTCTGTCATCCCCTTCTCCTGCCTTCAATCTTTCCCAGCATCAGGGTCTTTTCCAATGAGTCAAACTCAACATTTAGAAAACTAAGATCATGGCACCTGGGTCCCATCACTTCATGGCAAATAGATGGGGAAACAATAGAAACAGTCACATACTTCATTAACTTGGTCTCCAAAATCACTGCAGATGGACTGCAGCCATGAAATTAAAAGATGCTTACTCCTTGGAAGAAAAACTATAACCAACCTAGACAGCATATTGAAAAGCAGAGACATTACTTTGCCAACTAAGATCTGTCTAGTCAAAGCTGTGGTTTTTCCAGTGGTCATGCATGAATGTGACAATTGGACCATAAAGAAAGCTGAACACTGAAGAATTGATGCTTTTGAACTGTGGTGTTGGAGAAGACTCTTGAGAGTCCCTTGGACTGCAAGGAAATCCAGCCAGTCCATCCTAAAGGAAATCAGTCCTAAATATTCATTGGAAGGACTGATGCTGAAGCTAGAACTCCAATACTTCGGCTACCTGATGTGAAGAAATGACTCATTTGAAAAGAGCCTGATCAAGACCCAGTTTCCCCCACAGTCAGTCTCTCCCATCAGGAAGCTTCCAAGCCTCTTATCCTTCTCCCTCAGAGGGCAGATAGAATGAAAACCACAGTCACAGAAAACTGTTCAAACTGATCACATGGACCACAACCTTGTCTAACTCAATGAAACTATGAGCCATGCTGTGTAGTGCCACCCAAGATGGACGGGTCCTGGTGGAGAGTTCTGACAAAACGTGGTCCACTGGAGAAGGGAATGGGGAACCACTTCAGCGTTCTTACCTTCAGAACTGCATGAACAGTATGAGGACATTGCCATATCCTAATTCTTGGTCAAGTTTTTCTGAAACTGGAGAGTAATATAAAATATAAAACTTTATTGCTTTTGTATATGTAGAGTGAGCTATTTACATATTATCCTGTTCAGGGACACCCAAAAGATGACTGTTTGCTCAGACATAACTCAGCTTTATAGAATTTTAGGGACAAAAGAGCCTTACCAGTCTAATTCAAAGTCCTTTTGTTTATGGAAGATAAACTCACCAGTCAGGAAGTGATGGAGCTAAGACTTTCCTGAGTCTCAGCTTGAGGCTTCATAATGCCCAACACTCTGTGAGGTCGCAAATGTGATGTTTCATAAAATAATTCCAAGCCCACAATACTCTAAGATATTAAAAAGTTTTTGACAAGGAAGGAACTATGGACAAATGGTGGGAAGCATTGCATCAGAGTTAACCAGGGTATTCTGTGGCAACTTCACAGTCTTTTATTTTCTTCTGTAGACTATGGATGTTCACACTGGTTACGTATGCATTAGATTTGATTCTTATACAAATTTAATTGATCTGCATGGTTCTTGTTTTATCTTGATGTTGTTTTTATGTTTATCTAGTAGCAGTTTGGAGTTAGGTATTTATTTTTATCATAACACCCAGCACAATAACTGTATTCCATGGAGTAGCAGAATATGCTATTTGTGTGGCTTGGAGTTTGAGGTGCTCTACATTACAGGGGAATAAATTAAAGAGGCTTAAATCAAGTGAAATTTTATTTTCCTCTCAAGGAAAAAGAGTCTGGAGCATACCATCAAGACTGTGAAGTTTCCAGAGTCCCCAGGACTCAAGATCCTTCCATCTTTCTGTCTCACCTGCTAGCCTGTGACTTCCATCCTCAGGGTCAATTTACAATCCACGTTGGCCACCAAATTTCTGCCATTTTGCCCTCAGTCCAGGAAGCAGGTGAGTCAGCTTCCCAGAAAGCCCTCACCTCACATTGGCTAAAACTGATTGGCCAGAAGTATTAGAATTTGAAGTGTTGTAAACGAGCATATTATATCCTCAAGTAAAATTTAGAGTCTGCAGCTCAGGAGGAGAATAAAAAATTGTAGAGGAAAGAGAAGGAGGAAGAGAAGGAGAAGGAAGAGGATAAGAAAGAATCGTAGTAGTAGTATTAGTACTACTAGTAGTAACAGAAGAAGAGGAAACAGTGCTAGCAATTGTCCTCGGTGCATTTTACTTTATTTTGGAGCATATTTGATTTATAATGTTGTGTTAGTTTCAGGTGTATAGCAAAGTGACTCAGCTATACATATATCTATTCTTTTCCAGAGTCTCTTCCCAAACAAGTTATTATATAAAGTATTGAGTAGAGTTCCCTGTGCTCTACCAGTAGGTTCCTGTTGAATGTGTTTTAACATATACCTTATTAGTCCAACAAGTACCTGAAGGTAAAGAAGCACTTTATTTACTGCCAAAGATGGTAAATAGGTTATCATTCCAGTCAAGGTTCAGACATCCGGTTACACAGATCTCAGATTTTGACTGATGCCTTCCAAATGTTTAGCTGCAGGCATAACAGACTGTCTTCCTAACAAGTCCCAACCGTACTTTCTACACTTTGCATACATTTATCAACTGCATCCATTATCATAATGAATAAAACACGTGAGTGACAGTTCAATTATGGGATGTAATGGGGCCAAAGAGGGGTAATTTGTAATCACATTGGAAAGTTCATTTTTTTTTTTTTTGACAGTTTGTAACATCCTGAAACTAAAGTGCTTGCTGACTGCCAACCACTTTTCTAACTGAAGCCAGATTTCACTCAACAAATAGTAGAGAAGATGAAAATATCAGCGGAGAATTAAACTTGGGGTATTGCAAAGGTTTTCTGTCAGTTCTCATAAGCATCTGAAAAAGGAAGCAAAATTTAACCAGTCTCCAGTTTTCTTGAAGAGGATACATGCATTGTTCCCAAGTACTTTAAATGTCTCTTTGGATTAAACGCTCAAATATGTGTGTGTGTGTGTGTGTGTGTGTGTGTGTAATATTAGTACATATTTTCCCTGATAAGATCAGAGCAGTTGACCTAATTCAGGACAGAAACAAAAGCAACTAAAAACAGAATATATTTAGAAGAAGGTGATTGATTAATGTCAGCACAAATGTGGTTCCATAGTTTATAATCAGACACTGGACTTCTCTGTCACTTGTGTTAAAAATACTTGTACATTTTTTTTTTTAGCTCAACTTAAGTGAGCAAGGGCAAGGGAGAGAAGGAACAAGAAAACAAGGGCATACTTACCACTACATGTCAGGTACTGTATTACTATATGTACTTTCATATTTATCTGCCATGATTAATTTATGAGCATGTTTGTAGTCCCATTGTCTAGATGAGAAAAATAAAATGTAGACAAAACAAGAACTTTCTCAAGGGGCTTAATTATTAGAGAAGCAGGCTGTGTTGCCCAAATCAGCCTGGTCCCAAAGATTTGCCCCTTCATGCTCTGACGCACCTGGCATATTTGGTTAGGTTGCTACTTCCTCAGGAGTTAGGCACCTATTTATTTTGAGGAAAAGCTCTTAATAACAAACAAGGTAGGGACTCCTGGAAGAAAGAGGAAATGATATCTTCAGCAAGGATTTAGGAGCCAAATATTCTTCCTTTTGGGAAGTAAAAAGAAAACACAGAACTTGGTAGATTTGGAGCCCCATGTTGAAAAATGACACCACTGGGCTCCTGGACAGGGCTCTGTGGATTCTGGACTGTGGATTTTGGACTGTGATGTTGGAGACTGTTGAGAATCCCTTGGACTGCAAGGAGACCAAAGGAGTCAATCCTAAAGGAAATCAGTCCTGAATATTCATTGGAAGGACTGATGCTGAAACTAAAGCTCCAATACTTTGACCACCTGATGTGAAGAGCTGACTCCTTGGGAAAGACCCTGCTGCTGGGAAAGATTGAAGGCAAAAGGAGAGGATGGCAGAGGATGAGATGGTTAGATAGCATCACTCTTCCTGGAGTGTATTTTTTAAAATAACATGGTTTTCATCTTGAGGAATAAGTGAGTAATTGACTGGAACAAAATAAGAAATTCTTAGTAGGTATGCTTCTGGGTTGGCAGTGGTGAAATTTTGTTGTCATTTAGTCACCAAGCTGTGTCCAACTCTTTGTGACCCCATAGACTGCACCATGCCAGGCTCCTCTGTCCACCACTCTTTCCTAGAGTTGCTCAAATTCATTGAGTCAGTGATGCTATCTAACCATCTCATCCTCTGCTGCCCTCTCCTTTTGCTTTCAATCTTTCCCAGCAGCAGGGTCTTTCCCAAGGAGTCAGCTCTTCACATCAGGTGGTCAAAGTATTGGAGCTTTAGTTTCAGCATCAGTCCTTCAATGAATATTCAGGACTGATTTCCTTTAGGATTGACTCCTTTGGTCTCCTTGCAGTCCAAGGGATTCTCAACAGTCTCTAACACCACAGTCCAAAAACATCAGTTCTTCAGCACTCAATCTTCTTCATGGTCCAGCTCTCATATCTGTACATGACTACTGGCAAAACCATAGCTTTGACAATATGGACTTTTGTTGGCAAAGTGATGCCTCTGCTTTTTAATATGCTGTCTAGGTTTGTCATAGCTTTCCTTCCAAGGAACAAGCGTCTTTAATTTTATGGCTGTAGTCACTACCAGCAGTGATTTTAGAGCCCAAGGGGAAAAGAAAAATCTGTCACTGCTTCCACTTTTTCCCCTTCTATTTGCCATGAAGTGATGGGGCCAAATGCTATGATCATAATTTTTTGAATGTTGGGTGTTAAGCCAGGTTTTTCACTCTCCTCTTTCACCCTCATCAAGAGGCTCTTTAGTTGACATTTAGACAGTGGCAGAAAGCTAAAAGAGCTGTATTAGTAGCAGCATGAACAGTAACAATAACAGAGCTGTGGAGAAAAGCAATGAATGAGCATTGTTGTCACAAGGTGAACTTGTGGGGAGCACCCTGACTTGGGCAGAAGCATGGAGCAGAGCTCCTCTGGGCCTCACTGAAATCTTTGGTCCTTGGATGAAATGTACGTATTTCAGAGGCAATCTGAGCAACCGGTCAATATTAGCAAACCTTGGGGTGAGGAAGAGAAAACAGTTTGTGAATCACTCCAGGAATCTCCCCATTCAGTTGAAGTATTTAAATGGATTTTGAATTCTAGCAAACCTGAAGTAAGGAGGCTAAATGTAAGAAATATGGCCTCATTAGTGGACACACACACACACACTCCACTCTCTGCCATCTAAAAGGACTTTGCTTTCTAACTCCCTATTTCCTGTGGGATGGGGGCGGGGGCGAATAAATGAAGTGACCTAATCTCTGTTGGAGAAAAGAACATTACTCATCTCCATTTTATCCTTGCTGCCTAGTCAGGCTGGATGTGAGGAGGCAGGAATAAAGAGAACGTAGGCCCCAAGTGGTCATTTTCTTTGGAATGTCCTGCTTATCTTTATGCCTTTTAAATTCTAATTCTCCAAGAAGCCACTGTATACTGAATACAGCCAATTGGTTATTTTGATATTCCCTTTTCCGAGCAATTTGAAGTGATCTCATTCCTCATCGTATCTTTGAGGATTTCCTGTATTTCCCCATCTATCTAGTTTCATTCTTTACAGGGAACCCATAAATAACTGAAATTGTTATGGAAATATTTAAGAGTAATTGTTTCTATGACCCTGTATATTCAGATCATCTCTGTCTATAGTAGAAGATTAGGGAGTAACACTGCTATCTCTATTTGGCTCAAAATTTCATAAAAGTGAATAACTCTAAATAAAAGGAAGTAGAAAATAATGTAATCAATAGGCATATTTACTGAGTGCCTTTTTCTTTCAATGTATTGGGCCCAACAAATACTGTGTATGGAAGGATAATACATAATGCAACCAGGAACTGAATCTTACAGCTGAATATTTTTAATCTGTAGAACAAATACTCTTTTATTTCCAGAGTATGAAAGCTAAATTTAATATTTAAGCGGTTTTCTTCAAGACAGAATAATTGCTCTTACTATTAGCAAGAGGAAAATTTACTCCCAGGAAATCATAAAGCCTCAAACAAGATCCGGGGAGATGGATGGTACAGCCTGTTTTATAATCCTGTGAGCTCCCTTCTGGCCCAGTAATTCTTCAGCCTTAACCACCTGCAGATCCATTGTTCAAAGCAAAAGGCAACACAGATTGTGTTTCCATTTCCTCATGAAAAAAGTTGGGTGTCTGGTTTGGAAAATAGAAGTCTTATTGGTGGATCTCCAGTCTGGACTTATCGGGGAATGACTAGAGAGTAGTGCACGTTCCAGCAATCAAACTAGCTTCTTTTAAAGTGTTGTAAAGTGGGCACATAGTTCATTACTGCAGATATAGTCAAACTGAGCCACAAGTAAATCCTGGTAAACCAAAGACAAGCTTATCATAGAGCACAGAAACAGGCAGGGAATTCTGTATCACTCAAAGAGTGGAATCATGTACAAGGGTCCTTAAACTAAAATCTGTGGGTTAAAGAAAGGGATTTGCTAAGCATTCCCTAGTTTGCCCTTTGTTTCTGCTTTTTAGCTCCAGATCCCATTCTCTGAAGTTTCGATTCACTGAGAACTCTTGGGGAAACCCTGAGGGAGATTTTGTATACACAATAACTCCTACACAGTAACTGACTGCTTCCAGAATTTTCTTCCCAGGTGAGGACTTAGGTTTCAAAGTCTTGATCCTTATAGGTGGAGAATAACCATCTTAAAAACATATTTGTCAGACTTTTACCAATTAAAAAAAATATTAAATGGCAACCCACTCCAGTGTTCTTGCCTGGAGAATCCCAGGGACGGAGGAGCCTGGTGGGCTGCCATCTATGGGGTCACACAGAGTCGGACACGACTGAAGCGACTTAGCAGCAGCAGCAACCAAGTAGTTAGTGCGATATGTCTGGATCTGTACAATTCTTAGCCTTGCCCCGGAAGATTTTCCATACTTTCATCTTTGCAAAACTTTGAGCAGATAATCCCCTGAATGTGGTATAAGGTAACTAGTCCAGCAGAGCATACACAGACTCTTAGGAAAATGAGATTCAAGAAACACTGCACAGAAAAGGTTGACATTTAAATTCTGAGTAGAGATTAACTGGGTGGGGGTTGGAATGCATGGATGGGAAAGGCAATATGGAAAGGGAAATCCGCATTTGCAAACAAATTTGGAGTACGTTTGAGGAATGATGAGCAGTTCACTTTGGCTACAATATGGCAGTCATAGACAGAAATAGGCAGAAAATAGGAAGCTGGAGATGCATATAAGAACCCCAGGTTATGAAGGACCTTGACCACCATTAGCAGCAGTACAATAACTGGTTTCTATGGGGACAAAGCCATCATCATTTTCCTACTCTCTGCACTTTGTTTCTCCCACCATTTCTTTATGTCCATTCAGACACTTCATTTCCCTTATTCAATACAGTCAGATTTAGAATGGATAAGCAGAGATGCATAACATCCCTGCAGATAAAAATCTTATCCTTAAAAGTGCTAAGGGCATAAACAAAAACAGAAGGAATCATGCAAGCTATCTGTGCTATGAATCATTGTTCATAAACAGACTACATTTTATTACAGTATCAGAAACATAGTCTTAGAGTTGAAGATAAATTCTTAACTTCATACACAAAGAACTGAAATTTTTGCTTCTATTTAGTATGTTGAAGCCCAAAAGCAAAGTTACTCCCCATCACTATGAAAAAGGTCACATAAAATACGAAGTCACAAGCTTTTATGACCCTATCAAAGAGATGAGGTCCCAAAACAATCCCACGATCCAAATTTCAAAAAGAGAAGAGCCTTTCCAAGCTTATGAACTGTGTCCATCACCTTTGGTAGATCACGAGGAAAGGAACTAATCCCCATAAACAAGAAAGGAGAAATCAGAATTTCAACAAATCACTAAAAGATAAGCGTGTATTAGTGTGTCAATTTGGAAGAGCTGGAGGCCTCAGACACAAGGGAAGTTCATACTCACCCGTGGCAACCACCAGTCTAGTCCCTGTTTCTGTGAGTTTAGTATTTCAGATTGCACACTCAAGTGAGATCGTACTGTAATCAGCTTTCTCTGTCTGGCTTATTTTACTTAGCATAATGCCTTTAAGATTCATCCACATTGTCACAAATGGCAGGATCTTACTCTTTTTTAATGACTGAATAAGAGTCCCGTGTGTGTGTGTGTGTTTGTATGTGTGTATGTGTGCACACATATCTTCTTTACTCATTCATCTAGCCATGGATCTTTTGGGTTCTTTCCATGCCTTGGAAATAATGCTACAAAGAACATAGGAGTGCAACTATCTCTTCATGGTAGTGATTTCATTTCTTTCCAATATATACCCAAAAGTAGAACTGCTGAATCATATGGTAGTCCTATTTTTAATTTTTTGAGGAATTTCCATTCTGTTTTCCATAGTGCCTGCACCAACTTACATTTCCACCAATGGTGCACAGGTTTCCCTTTTCTCCACAGTCTCATCACCACTTGCTATCTCTTGTATTTTTGATAATAACCATTCTAACAAGTTTGAGGTGATAACCCTGTGCTTTTCATTTCCCTGATGATTAATGATGTTTGCACATTTACATGTCCTTTTTGTCCATTTGCATACTGTCTTTGGCAAAAGTTCTATTCAGGTCCTTTGAACATTTTTAAATTGGATTATTTGTTATTATCACTATTGAGTTGTATGAGTTTCAAAATATATTTTGAATGTTAGCCCTTTACTAGATAGGTGGTTTGCAAATATTTTCTCCCATTTTGTAAGTTGCCTTTTCATTTTATTAAATGTAACTTTTGCTGTGCAGAGCTTCTTAGTTTGACAAAGTCTCATTTGTTTAGTTTTGCTTTTGTTACCTGTGTTTTGGATTCCATATCCATAAAATCATTGCTAAGACCAAAGTCAAAGAGTTTTTGCCCTATATTTTCCTCAAGGAGTTTTATAGTTTAGGTTTTACATTTAAGCCTTTAATCCATTTCAAGTTAATTTTTTGAGTGATGAAATAAAGGGGTCCAGTTTCATTGTCTTACATACGCATATCCAGTTTTTCCTGCATCATTTGTTGAAAAGACTATTTTTTCTCCATTGAGTGTGCTTAGCTCCTCTGTCAAATATTAATTGACTGTATGTGCATAGGTTTATTTCTTGGCATTTGATTCTTCTGTTCCACTGGTTTATGTGACTGTTTTTATGCCATTCAGTTCAGTTCAATTCAGTTGCTAAGTCGTGTCCAACTCTTTGCGACCCCATGAACTGCAGCATGCCAGGCCTCCCTATCCATCACCAACTGCCAGAGTCTACCCAATCCCATGTCCATTGAGTCGGTGATGCCATCCAACCATCTCATCCTCTGTCATCCCCTTCTCCTCCTGCCCTCAACCTTTCCCAGCATCAGGGTCTTTTCCAATGAGTCAGCTCTTCACATCAGGTAGCCAAAGTATTGGAGTTTCAGCTTCAGCATCAGTCCTTCCAATGAACACCCAGGACTGATCTCCTTTAGGATGGACTGCTTGGATCTCCTTGCAGTCCAAGGGCTCTCAAGAGTTTTCTCTTTTGAGCTTCACCACAGCTCAAAAGCATCAGTTCTTCGCTGCTCAGCTTTCTTCATAGTCCAACTCTCACATCCATACATGACTACTGGAAAAACTTGACTAGACGGACATTTGTTGGCAAAGTAATGTCTCTGCTTTATTAAAAGACAACCTATGCTGTCTAGGTTGGTCATAATTTTCCTTCCAAGGAGTAAGCGTCTTTTAATTTCATGGCTGCAATCATCATCTGCAGTGATTTTGGAGCCCAAAAGAATAAAGTCAGCCACTGTCTCCACTGTTTCCCCATATATTTTCCATGAAGTGATGGGACTGGATGCCATAATCTTAGTTTTCTGAATGTTGAGCTTTATGCCATTGCCATACCATTTTGATTATTGTAACTCAGTAATATAGTTTGAAATCAGGAAGTATGACCCGTTCAGTTTTGTTTTTCTTTCTTTCTTTTTTTTAAAAATTTTATTTTATTTTTAAACTTTACAATATTGTATTAGTTTTGCCAAATATCGAAATGTATCTGCCACAGGTATACATGTGTTCCCCATCCTGAACCCTCCTCCCTCCCCATACCATCCCTCTGGGTTGTCCCAGTGCACCAGCCCCAAGCATCCAGTATCGTGCATTGAACCTGGACTGGCGACTCGTTTCATACATGATATACATGTTTCAATGTCATTCTCCCAAATCTTCCCACTCTCTCCCTCTCCCATAGAGTCCAAAAGACTGTTCTATACATCAGTGTCTCTTTTGCTGTCTCGTACACAGGGTTATTGTTACCATCTTTCTAAATTCCATATATATGCGTTAGTACACGGTATTGGTGTTTTTCTTTCTGGCTTACTTCACTCTGTATAATAGGCTCCAGTTTCATCCACCTCATTAGAACTGATTCAAATGTATTCTTTTTAATGGCTGAGTAATACTCCATTGTGTATATGTACCACTGCTTTCTTATCCATTCATCTGCTGATGGACATCTAGGTTGCTTCCATGTCCTGGCTATTATAAACAGTGCTGCGATGAACATTGGGGTACATGTGTCTCTTTCCCTTCTGGTTTCCTCAGTGTGTATGCCCAGAAGTGGGATTGCTGGATCATAACACAGTTCTATTTCCAGTTTTTAAAGGAATCTCCACACTGTTCTCCATAGTGGCTGTACTAGTTTGCATTCCCACCAACAGTGTAAGAGGGTTCCCTTTTCTCCACACCCTCTCCAGCATTTATTGCTTGTAGACTTTTGGATCGCAGCCATTCTGACTGGGGTGAAATGGTACCTCATAGTGGTTTTGATTTGCATTTCTCTGATAATGAGTGATGCTGAGTATATTTTCATGTGTTTGTTAGCCGTCTGTATGTCTTCTTTGGAGAAATGTCTATTTAGTTCTTTGGCCCATTTTTTGATTGGGTCATTTATTTTTCTGGAGCTGAGCTGGAGGAGTTGCTTGTATATTTTTGAGATTAGTTGTTTGTCAGTTGCTTCATTTGCTATTATTTTCTCCCATTCTGAAGGCTGCCTTTTCACCTTGCTAATAGTTTCCTTTGATGTGCAGAAGCTTTTAAGTTTAATTAGGTCCCATTTGTTTATTTTTGCTTTTATGTCCGATATTCTGGGAGGTGGGTCATAGAGGATCCTGCTGTGATGTATGTCAGAGAGTGTTTTGCCTATGTTCTCCTCTAGGAGTTTTATAGTTTCTGGTCTTATGTTTAGATCTTTAATCCATTTTGAGTTTATTTTTGTGTATGGTGTTAGAAAGTGTTCTAGTTTCATTCTTTTACAAGTGGTTGACCAGTTTTCCCAGCACCACTTGTTAAAAAGATTGTCTTTAATCCATTGTGTATTCTTGCCTCCTTTGTCAAAGATAAGGTGTCCATATGTGTGTGGATTTATCTCTGGGCTTTCTATTTTGTTCCATTGATCTATATTTCTGTCTTTGTGCCAGTACCATACTGTCTTGATGACTGTGGCTTTGTAGTAGAACCTGAAGTCAGGCAGGTTGATTCCTCCAGTTCCATTCTTCTTTCTCAAGATAGCTTTGGCTATTCGAGGTTTTTTGTATTTCCATACAAATTGTGAAATTATTTGTTCTAGCTCTGTTGGTAGCTTGATAGGGATTGCATTGAGTCTATAAATTGCTTTGGGTAGTATACTCATTTTCACTATATTGCTTCTTCCAATCCATAAACATGGTATATTTCTCCATCTATTAGTATCCTCTTTGATTTCTTTCACCAGTGTTTTATAGTTTTCTATATATAGGTCTTTAGTTTCTTTAGGTAGATATATTCCTAAGTATTTTATTCTTTCCATTGCAATGATGAATGGAATTGTTTCCTTACTTTCTCTTTCTGTTTTCTCATTATTAGTGTATAGGAATGCAAGGGATTTCTGTGTGTTGATTTTATATCCTGCAACTTTACTATAATCATTGATTAGTTCTAGTAATTTTCTGGTGAAGTCTATAGGGTTTTCTATGTAGAGGATCATGTCATCTGCAAATAGTGAGAGTTTTACTTCTTCTTTTCCAATTTGGACTCCTTTTATTTCTTTTTCTGCTCTGATTGCTGTGGCCAAAACTTCCAAAACTGTGTTGAATAGTAATGGTGAAAGTGGGCATCCTTGTCTTGTTCCTGACGGGACAATTTTTCACCATTGAGGATAATGTTTGCTGTGGGTTTGTCATATATAGCTTTTATTATGTTGAGGTATGTTCCTTCTATTCCTGCTTTCTGGAGAGTTCTTATCATAAATGGATGTTGAATTTTGTCAAAGGCTTTCTCTGCATCTATTGAGATAATCATATGGTTTTTATTTTTCAATTTGTTATTGTGGTGTATTACATTGATAGATTTGCGGATATTGAAGAATCCTTGCATCCCTGGGATAAAGCCCACTTGGTCATGGTGTATGATCTTTTTAATGTGTTGTTGGATTCTGGTTGCTAGAATTTTGTTAAGGATTTTTGCATCTATGTTCATCAGTGATATTGGCCTGTAGTTTTCTTTTTTTGTGGGATCTTTGTCAGGTTTTGGTATTAGGGTGATGGTGGCCTCATAGAATGAGTTTGGAAGTTTACCTTCCTCTGCAATTTTCTGAAAGAGTTTGAGCAGGATAGGTGTCAGCTCTTCTCTAAATTTTTGGTAGAATTCAGCTGTGAAGCTGTCTGGACATGGGCTTTTGTTTGCTGGAAGATTTTTGATTACAGTTTCAATTTCCGTGCTTGTGATAGGTCTGTTAAGATTTTCTATTTCTTCCTGGTCGAGTTTTGGAAAGTTGTACTTTTCTAAGAATTTGTCCATTTCTTCCAAGTTGTCCATTTTATTGGCATATAATTGTTAATAGTAGTCTCTTATGATCCTTTGTATTTCTGTGTTGTCTGTTGTGATCTCTCCATTTTCATTTCTAATTTTGTTGATTTGATTTTTCTCCCTTTGTTTCCTGATGAGTCTGGCTAATGGTTTGTCAATTTTATTTATGCTTTCAAAGAACCAGCTTTTGGCTTTGTTGATTTTTGCTATGGTCTCTTTTGTTTCTTTTGCATTTATTTCTGCCCTAATTTTTAAGATTTCTTTCCTTCTACTAACCCTGGGGTTCTTGATTTCTTCCTTTTCTAGTTGCTTTAGGTGTAGAGTTAGGTTATTTATTTGACTTTTTTCTTGTTTCTTGAGGTGTGCCTGTATTGCTATGAACTTTCCCCTGAGGACTGCTTTTACAGTGCCCCACAGGTTTTGGGTTGTTGTGTTTTCATTTTCATTCGTTTCTATGCAAATTTTCGTTTCTTTTTTGATTTCTTCTGTGATTTGTTGGTTATTTAGCTGCGTGTTGTTCAGCCTCCATGTGTTGGAATTTTTAATAGTTTTTCTCCTGTAATTCAGATCTAGTCTTACTGAATTGTGGTTAGAAAAGATGCTTGGAATGATTTCTATTTTTTTGAATTTACCAAGGTTAGATTTATGGCCCAGGATGTGATCTATCCTGGAGAAGGTTCCATGTGCACTTGAGAAAAAGGTGAAATTCATTGTTTTGGGATGAAATGTCCTATAGATATCAATTAGGTCTAACTGGTCTATTGTATCGTTTAAAGTTTGTGTTTCCTTGTTAATTTTCTGTTTAGTTGATCTATCCATAGGTGTGAGTGGGGTATTAAAGTCTCCCACTATTATTGTGTTATTGTTAATTTCTCCTTTCACACTTGTTAGCATTTGTCTTACATATTGCGGTGCTCCCGTGTTGGGTGCATATATATTTATAATTGTTATATCTTCTTCTTGGATTGATCCTTTGATCATTATGTAGTGACCATCTTTGTCTCTTTTCACAGCCTTTGTTTTAAAGTCTATTTTATCTGATATGAGTATAGCCACTCCTGCTTTCTTTTGGTCCCTATTTGCATGGAAAATCTTTTTCAAGCCCTTCACTTTCAGTCTGTATGTGTCCCCTGTTTTGAGGTGGGTCTCTTGTAGATAACATATGTAGGGGTCTTGTTTTTGTATCCATTCAGCTAGTCTTTGTCTTTTGTTTGGGACATTCAACCCATTTATGTTTAAGGTAATTACTGATAAGTATGATCCTGTTGCCATTTACTTTATTGTTTTGGGTTCAAATTTATACACCGTTTTTGTGTTTCCTGTCTAGAGAATATCCTTTAGTATTTGTTGGAGAGCTGGTTTGGTGGTGCTGAATTCTCTCAGGTTTTGCTTGTCTGAAAAGCTTTTGATTTCTCCTTCATATTTGAATGAGATCCTTGCTGGGTACAGTAATCTGGGCTGTAGGTTATTTTCTTTCATCATTTTAAGTATGTCTTGCCATTCCCTCCTGGCTTGAAGAGTTTCTATTGAAAGATCAGCTGTTATCCTTATGGGAATTCCCTTGTGTGTTATTTGTTGTTTTTCCCTTGCTGCTTTTAATATTTGTTCTTTGTGTTTGATCTTTGTTAATTTGATTAATATGTGTCTTGGGGAGTTTTGCCTTGGGTTTATCCTGTTTGGGACTCTCTGGGTTTCTTGGACTTGGGTGATTATTTCCTTCCCCATTTTAGGGAAGTTTTCAACTATTATCTCCTCAAGTATTTTCTCATGGTCTTTCTTTTTGTCGTCTTCTTCTGGGACCCCTATGATTCGAATGTTGTAGTGTTTAATATTGTCCTGGATGTCTCTGAGATTGTCCTCATTTCTTTTAATTCGTTTTTCTTTTATCTTCTCTGAATCATTTATTTCTACCATTCTATCTTCTAATTCACTAATCCTATCTTCTGCCTCTGTTATTCTACTATTTGTTGCCTCCAGAGTGTTTTTAATTTCATTTATTGCATTATTCATTATATATTGACTCTTTTTTATTTCTTCTAAGTCCTTGTTAAATCTTTCTTGCATCTTCTCAATCCTTGTCTCCAAGCTATTTATCTGTGATTCCATTTTAATTTCAAGATTTTGGATCAATTTCACTATCATTATTCGGAATTCTTTATCAGGTAGGTTCCCTATCTCTTCCTCTTTTGTTTGGTTTGGTAGGCATTTATCCTGTTCCTTTACCTGCTGGGTATTCCTCTGTCTCTTCATCTTGTTTAAATTGCTGAGTTTGGGGTGTCCTTTCTGTATTCTGGCAGTTTATGGAGTTCTCTTTATTGTGGCGTTTCCTCACTGTGTGTGGGTTTGTACAGGTGGCTTGTCAAGGTTTCTTGATTAGGGAAGCTTGTGTCGGTGTTCTGGTGGGTGGGGCTGTATTTCTTCTCTCTGGAGTGCAATGAAGTGTCCAGTAATGAGTTATGAGATGGTTTTGGGGTGACTTTGGGCAGCCTGTATCTTGGAGCTCAGGGCTGTGTTCCTTTGTTGCTGGAGAATTTGCTTGGTATGTCTTGCCCTGGAACTTGTTTGGCCCTTGTGTGGTGCTTGGTTTCAGTGTAGGTATGGAGGCGTTTGATGAGCTCCTGTCAGTTAATGTTCCTTGGAGTCAGGGTTTGGACTTAAGCCTCCTGCTTCCAGTTATCAGTCTTATTTTTACAGTAGTTTCAAAACTTCTCCTTCTATACAGCACCATTGATAAAACATTTATGTTAAAGATGAAAAGTTTCTCTACCATGAGGGTCACCCAGAGAGGTTCACAGCATTACATGGAGAAGAGAAGAAGGAGGAGGGAGTTAGAGGTGACCCGAATGAGATGAGGTGGAATCAATAGAGGAGAGAGTGGGCTAGCCAGTAATCACTTCCTTATGTGCACTCCACAACTGGACCGCTCAGAGGTGTTCACGGAGTTATACAGAGAAGAGAAGAAGGAGGAAGGAGACAGAGGTGGCCAGGAGGATAAAAGGGGGGAATGAAAAGGAGGGAGACAGATCCAGCCAGTAATCAGTTCCCTAAGTGTTCTCCACCGTCTGGAACACACAGAAATTCACAGAGTTGGGTAGAGTAGAGAGGGGTTAGGGAGGAGACACAGGCGACCTGGTGGAGAAAAAGGAGAGTCCAAAGGGAGAGAGAGCAGTTAAGCCAGTAATCTCACTCCCTAGTGAAAAATGGGTACTGAAGATTGGGTTCTTAAAGGTACAAAATTGGTAACAAATACATAAAAGCAAAAATTAAAAATCTAGAGTAGAGTTTGGAATTTCAAAAATACGATGTTAAAGAAAAGAAGGAAAAGAAAGAGAAAAAATGAAGAAACGAAACAAGGTCGTGAAAATTATGAAGAAAATATAGGTACAAAATTGATAACTAATACCAAAAAGCAAAAGTTAAAAATCTAGAGTAGAGTTTGGAATTTCAAAAATACAATGTTAAAAAAAAGAAGAAGAAAAAGAAAGAGAGGAAAAACAAACAAACAAACAAAAACAAACAAAGTCGCAAAAATTATAAAGAAAATACAGGTACAAAATTGATAACAAATACCAAAAAGCATAAATTAAAAATCTAGAGTAGAGTTTGGAATTTCAGATACACAGTGTTATATAAAAGAAGAAGAGAAAGAAAAAAAAGTCACAGAAATTATAAAAAAACTATAGGTACAAAATTGATAACAAATACCAAAAAGCTAAAATTAAAAATCTAGAGTAGAGTTTGGAATTTCAAAAATACAATGTTAAAGAAAAAAAGGAAAAAAAAAAACAAGGTCAAAAATATTATAAAAAATATATATATGAAGTTTGCTTTTTAAAAAGTAGGGTCTTTTTTTTGCAAAGTAATAGGTTATAAAAGTGAAAATTAAAGGAATAATAGAGGATTTAAATTTTTTTAAAATAAAACTAAAAAAAGAAAGAAAGAAAGAATGATGGTAAAAACAGTAAAAATATATCTAGGACTTTCTCTGGTTTTGTTGTGAGTATTGTGGGTTCAGTTCATTTTTGGCTAGTTCCTTGGTCCGACTTATATTTCTCAAGATCTATAGGCCCCTTCCTATGTAGTTGGTACTAACCACAGGGTTTTAATCTATTGCCTGTAGCTTCCAAGGCAGTTCCCTCTGTTATAGCTTCTTCTGTTTGCTGGTCTCTTCAGTGTCTGGTTTCCGCCCTGACACAAAGGGGACGGTGGAGGACACTTTTTTTTTTTTTTTTTTTAAGGCTCACTTGTTCAGTCACACTGTGGGGAGGGAGGGAGGGATGCTGCAAACAAGTAACACTGGCGTGTGCTCGCAGTGCCTCAGCCACACTGGGTCTGCCCCCGCTCACAGGGCATGTAGCCTCCCTGCCCACACTGCTCAGGCTCTAGGTTGCTCTGCCAGGAACCATCCGTGGCTGGCCCTGGGCTGTCTGCACCTCCCAGGTCCAAGCCGCTCAGGTTCAGGCACTCGGGTAGTCCTCAGAGGCCCAGACTCGGTTGGGCCTGCATTTTGTGCCCTTCCCAGGTCCGAGCAGCTCAGGTGATGAGGTGTTTTGCGAGTGCGATTGCTGCGACTTATCGCCTCCCCACCGCTCGGTTATCTAGGTGTACAACTGGCGCACCTTCTCAGGCGGATGTTGACCATCCAGACCCCCAAGAAGTTTTAGTTAGCAAAGAAGCCTGCTTACAGTTTTATAGATAATGTCTCTCTGGGGCTGCGATTGCCCCCTTCTGGCTCTGGCTGCCTGTCACCGGAGGGGATGGTCTGTAGCCGTCTATCTCTGTTCAGTCCTTTGTTCCATGCGCGGGCCTGGTAGTGTCTTAGGTTAGGGCTGGCTTTTTGCGAGGTAGATATCCCACAGTCTGGTTTGCTAGCCCAAATTATTTTGTTCAGATAGCGCTCGGGGTATTCAGGCCAGATCCTTACTCTAAGTGATGCAGCCCGCGCTGCGCCTCCCTGCCCAGTCCCCACTTGCTAGTGGCGTGTGCAGGCGTCTGTGCTGCTTCTCCACTGGGGGAGTTACAGTAGGACTGGCAATCTGCGGGTTTTAATTGTTTATTTATTTTTCCTCCCTGTTTTGTTGCCCTCTGTGCTTCCAAGGCTCAGCACAGATTCAGCAGTGAGAAGATTTCCTGGTGTTTGGAAACTTCTCTCTTTTTAAGACTCCCTTCCCTGGACGGAACTCTGTCCCTCCCTCTTTTGTCTCTTTTTTTGTCTTTTATATTTTTTCCTACCTCCTTTTGAAGACTTGGGTTCCTTTTCTGGGTGCCTGATGTCCTCTGCTGGCATTCAGAAGTTGTTTTGTGGAGTTTACTCAGCCTTTAAATGTTCTTTTGATGAATTTGTGGGGGAGAAAGTGTTCTCCCCGTCCTACTCCTCCGCCATCTTAGCTCCTCCCCTCTGTTTTTCTTTCTTAAGATTGCTTTCACTAGTAAGGCTCTTTTGTGGTTCTATATAGATTTCAGAAATTTTTTTCTATTTTTGTAAAAAAAAAAATGCCATTGGAATCTTGATAGGAATTGCATTGAACATACAGATGTCTTTGGGCTGTGTGGATGTTTTAGTAATAATTATTATTCCAACTCATAAACACAGGATATCTTCCATTTATTTGTGTTTTCTTCAGCTTTTTTCATGAAAGTCCAAATGTTTTCACTGTACAGATCTTTTACCACTTTGGTTAAATAAATTCATAATGATTTTGTCTTCAGTGTTATTATAAATGGCATTATTTTCTTTACTTCTTTTGGATAATTTGTTATCAGTATATAAGAAGACAACTGATTTCTGTATATTGACTTTACGTCCTGCAACTTTACTAAATTCATGATTATTTCTAATAATTTCTTGGTGGAGTCTTTAGGATTTTCTGTATATAAGATCATGTCATTTGCAAACAAAGACAACTTTCTCCTTCCTTTCCAAATCAGATGCCTTTTATATCTTTTACTTGCCTGATTGCTTTGACTATGACTTCCAATATATGTTGAATAGGAATGATGAGAATGACACCCTTGTCTTGTTTCTGATGTTAGAGGAAAAAACTTTCAACCTTCCACTGTTGAGTATGATGTTAGCTGTGGGTTTGTCATATAAGGCCTTTATTATCTTGAGGTATATTCCCAGGTAGCTTAGTGTTAAGGAATCTGCCTGCCAATGCAGAAGGCCTGGGTTTGATCCCTGGGTTGGGAAGATCCCCCGGAGAAGGAAATGGTGACCTATTTCAGTATTCTTGCCTGGGAAATCCCATGGAGAGAGGAGCCTGGCAAGATACAGTCCATAGGGTTGCAAAAGAGTCAAACAAAAGATTTAGTGCATAAACAAATGTTCCTTCTATACTTAATTTGTTGAGAGATTTTACATGAATGGATGTTGAATTTTGTTAAATGCTTGTTCTACATCTATTAAGACAATCATATGATTTCATCTTCCATTCTATTAATGTGATGTATCACATTTATTAACTTGCATATGTTATGATAAAATTTTAAATGGAGTACTTAAATTAACTTAGAGATATACTGCAATTCCATTGTCAGCCCCAACCATAGTTTAGACAAATATAAGACAAAGCAATTCTAAAGTTATCTGAAGAGTAAGTGTGAGAAAAGCCAAGTGCTTTTTGGACTTCCACTATCAGATATCAACACATTTTGTAACTGAATAATTAAAAAGTGAAAAACTAATACAAGAATAAAGTGTTCTAGAACAGAAAACAGAAAGTTTAGAAACACATTTTATTATATAAAATATTGTAGTTTAAGGTAAAGGTAACATTTCAAAGCAGTAATGAAAAATAAATTATTCAAAAATGCTGATATTAGGGGAGAAAGAGAATATGATTTTCTGTGAGATCACAATATAAAATGCAGATAAATTGGATTTAATTTATATACAGTGAAACCATAGCCAATTTATAAGAAAGTAAACATACATATCTGACTTTAGGATGCAGCATATTGGCAAGATACATATCTAATTTTGGGCTTCCCTGGTGACTCAGATGGTAAGGAATCTGCCTGCAGTGCAGGGGACCTGAATTTGATCCCAGCGTTGTGAAGATCCCCTGGAGGAGGGGATGGCTACCCACTCTAGTGTGCTTGCTTAGAGAATTTCGTGAACAGAGGAGCCTCACAGGATGCAGTCAATGGGGCCGCAGAGACTGGGACATGACTGAGAAACTAATGCTTTCACTTTTCATTTGTCTAATATTAGCAATATGTTAGCTAAAAAATACAGGTAATAGAAAAAAAAAATGAAATGTCTGTCCCAGTTAAGTTGGAGAATGGTTTATGTAGACAAAACAATAAGAAGAAAAAACAAAAAATCCAATAAGCTTGATATTAAGAGAACCAAATTTATTAACATATATTCACATTCATTAGATATCAAAATCAGCCCAGTGCTCTGTGGCAACCTAGAGGAGTGAGATGGGGAGGTGGGAGAGAGATTTAAGAGGGAAGAGATATATGTATACTTATGGCTGATTCACATTGTTGTACGGCAGAAATCAACACAACTTTTTAAAACAATTATTCTTCAATTAAAAATAATTTTTAAAAAATTATTTGAGCATTTAAAAAAGCAAAATCAAATTAATGATTAATTAAAAGTTTCCTCATACATTTTTTTAATATTATAAACTTTACACTTGTCAAACCAGTGATAGAAAGTACCCACCTATATTTTAATGAAAAGGGTATAAGTTAGTTCTGCCTTTCAAGAAAGCAAATTAGGAAAATATATCAAAAGCGGTAATGCTCACACCTCTTGACCTTGTGATTCTAGTGTGGATTTATTCTAATGAAATACCATAAGAGATGTTTAACTAGGCTTTATGTATGATGAAATTTGTTGTAGTCTTATTTATAACAAATAGGGAAACAATCCAATACTAAAGGATTAGTTAAATAAATTCCAATATAACTTGGAATGGACTAAAGTGTCACTCAGTCATTTTGACTCTTTGTGACCCCGTGGACTGCAGCCTGCCAGGCTCCTGTGTCTATGGGATTTCCCAGACAAGAATACTGGAGCCGGTAGCCCTGCCCTTCTCCAAGGGATCTTCCTGACCCAGGGATCAAACCCAGGTCTCCTGCACTGCATCCAGATTCTTTACCATCTGAGCCCCCACGGAAACCCCTATTAAAATCTTACTTATGTAAAATAATGACTCAGGAAATATTTATGGTATAACTTTTACCATATATAAAACTTTTATAATATAACTTTTAAAAGTATATACACACATAAGCAAAATGTATTAAAATAACCATTCCTATTTTTAAGTAGTGAGGTTGAATAAATTTTCAATACTTCTTGTTGATTTTGTACAACTCTAAGTCTTCAAGTAACTAAATTTAAGCTTTCCAATACCACATCACCCCTTTTTACTATACTCCAATCAAGCTTTTACCTACATTTTTAGTAAGTTCAACAGTGATGTGTACTTTGCTAAATGTGATACTCAGCATTTAGTTTCTGTCTTAACTTGAACTACTGCAACTTTCAACCCAGTTGATCACTTCTTCATTCTTAATACACTTTCTTGACTTGGCTTACAAGATGCTGTCTCCTCTTAGTTTTCTTCCAAACTGCCTTTCCATTTGAATTCTTGTTTGCTGACTGCACATCTTCTCCTTGAATGTCACACAGCTCAGTTCTTAGTCTTTTCTCCAGTTCACTTACATCAGCAGCCTTAGTGATCTGATGCAGTCTTACAACTTTAAATATCATGTACAAACCCAATTACCCAAGTGTACATTTCTAGACTAGACCCCTGTTTTATTCTTCACAATCATATATCACACTGTTTAAATCTACACGAGTACTTCATTATTAAATAGTCGGCATCTCCAAACAACAAATCTAAAATGGGACTCTGGTACTGTTTCCCCAAAATCTGCTCTAACCACCTTTTATTCTCCCGAATCCCTTGGACTGCAAGGAGATCCAACCAGTCCAACCTAAAAGAAATCAGTCCTGAATATTCATTGGAAGTACGGATGCTGAAGCTGAAATGTCAATACTTTGGCCACCTGATGTGAAGAACTGTCTCACTGGAAAAGACCCTGATGCTGGGAAAGATTGAAGGAGGGAGGATAAGGGGATGACAGAGGATGAGATGGTTGGATGGCTGGATGGTTGGATGTCCAACTCGATGGACATGAGTTTGAGTAAACTCTGGGAATTGATGATGGACAGGGAAGCCTGGCATGCTGCAGTCCATGGTGTTCCAAAGAGTCAGACATGACTGAGTGGCTGAACTGAACTGAATTTCCCTTTATCTCACACTCTCATCTCTAATTTTACAGAATAAATCTAGCTGACTCTATCCTGTCAATTACTTCTCATCTAGTGCACATCCTACCATGATGTGTTTCCTACATAACTGTAATAGCCACTAATTAGTCTCCCAGATTTCCCCATCACTTAGGAAGTGTCTGTTATCAAAATGGGCATCACAGTAATCTTTGAAAATGCAAAGTGGACCATCTTAATTTTGTGACCTACAAAAGGTTGTCCATTTCATTTAGTAAGAGGAAAGGCCTCACAATGTTATGAGAGTCCCTTGCATGATGTACCTACCACATCCTCACCCCCATTAATTCCCTGAGCTCATCTTTTATTCTTCTCTCTGTCATTCGCTCTGCTCCATTGTACATTGTCCTGCCCCACACTCTACATCTAGAAGACACCACTCTGGCCCTTCTTAGCTGATGATTCCTCCTCCTGGGTAAGAAGGATTCCATGAGCCTCAAACACATGCCCACATGGAAGCACAAGCCTTCCCCTTCTAGACTAAGGTCCAGATAGCAGGAATCCAGAGGTTTCTCACCAAATATCCTTCAAGATTCTGTGTGTGTTCCTGGGATATCTTATAACACTGGTGTGTGCATCCCTGGGGGAGAAGTGGCCAAAAAGAAGCTGCTCAGGGAAGAATTTCAGTGGGTGTGGACCAGGTAGACCAGAGTATTCACATGGAGATGCATAAAATCTTCTCAGTGTAAGATGAAACGAGGCAGGAAGAAAAGAGGGCTGGCCTAGCTCTCATTTGCTTCTGCCATCTTACTTGAAACTATGACATGGTTGAGAAAATGTAAGTTGATTTTGGAAAATAAGCATGTAATGCCACAAATCTGTAATTCATTTGTTCCCTTTAGAAAGTAGTTAGAAAATTCTAGGTGAAAAAAACTAAGCTTGTTTATTCCATGATCCACAACTCTGATTTGTTTTTTTATTTAGAGTTTTCTTTTTTCCTTCTTGCTAAATCAATAGCCATAGTCAAATATACACAGATCCATTCTAACATAGGAGGTGCTGTCATATGTTGCAGTAGAGTGTTATCTGGAAAACAATTCTAAATAAGTATCAAAATTCTTTTGAAAGAATGTAGTTTTTTATTATGAAATATGATGTCTAGAAATGTACCCAAAGCAAAAGGCTTAGATGTCATTCAGTTGAGTTCAGTCACTCAGTCGTGTCTGACTCTTTGCAACCCCATGAATCACAGCATGCCGGGTCTCCCTGTCCATCACCAACTCCTGGAGTCCACCCAAACCCATGTCCATTGAGGCCAAAATGCCATCCAACCATCGCATCTACTGTCGTCCCCTTCTCCTCCCGCCCTCAATCTTTCCCAGCATCAGGGTTTTTTCCAATGAATCAGCTCTTCGCATCAGGTGGCCAAAGTATTGCAGTTTCAGCTTCAATATCAGTCCTTCTAATGAACACCCAGGACTTATCTCCTTTAGGATGTACTGGTTGGATCTCCTTGCAGTTCAAGGGACTCTCAAGAGTCTTCTCCAACACCACATTTCAAAAGCATCAATTCTTTGGCACTCAGCTTTCTTTATAGTCCAACTCTCACAACCATACATGACCATTGGAAAAACCATAGCCTTGACTAGACGGACCTTTGTTGACAAAGTAATGTCTCTGCTTTTGAACATGCTATCTAGGTTGGTCATAACTTTCCTTCCAAGGAGTAAGCGTCTTTTAATTTCATGGCTGCAATCACCAATTGCAGTGATTTTGGATCCCAGAAAAATAAAGTCAGCCACTGTTTCCCATCTATTTTCCATGAAGTGATGGGACTGGATGCCATGATCTTAGTTTTCTGAATGTTGAGCTTTAAGCCAACTTTTTCACTCTCCTCTTTCACTTTCATCAAGAGGCTTTTTAGTTCCTCTTCACTTTCTGCCATAAGGGTGGTTTCATCTGCATATCTGAGGTTATTGATATTTCTCCCGGCAATCTTGATTCCAGCTTGTGCTTCCTCCAGCCCAGCGTTTCTCATGATGTACTCTGTATATAAGTTAAATAAGCAGGGTGACAACATACAGCCTTGATGTACTCCTTTTCCTATTTGGAACCAGTCTGTTGTTCCATGTCCAGTTCTAACTGTTGCTTCCTGACCTGCATATAGCTTTCTCAAGAGGTAGGTGGTCTGGTATTCCCATCTCTTTCAGAATTTTCCACAGTTTATTGTGATCCACACAGTCAAAGGCTTTGGCATAGTCAATAAAGCAGAAATAGATGTTTTTCTGGAACTCTCTTGCTTTTTCCATGATCCCACGAATGTTGGCAATTTGATCTCTGCTTCCTCTGCCTTTTCTAAAACCAGCTTGAACATCAGGAAGTTCACGGTTCACGTATTGCTGAAGCCTGGCTTGGAGAATTTTCAGCATTACTTTACTAGCGTGTGAGATGAGTGCAACTGTGCGGTAGTTTGAGCATTCTTTGGCATTGCCTTTCTTTGGGATTGGAATGAAAACTGACCTTTACCAGTCCTGTGCCCACTGCTGAGTTTTCCAAATTTGCTGGCATATTGAGTGCAGCACTTTCACAGCATCAGCTTTCAGGATTTGAAATAGCTCAACTGGATTTCCATCACCTCCACTAGCTTTGTTCATTAATATTTTCTAATAAAGAGACTCATGCCAGTGGTGTATCAGAGACATATTACATACAATTATACTGATAAAATGAATTATTAAATAGTTCATGGTATAGCTATACAACATAAAACCATACAGTTCCTAAATATAACAGTTCATGACACAGAAGTTTATTTCTGCTATATTTAGTGGAAAATAATAAATTAAAAACAAATTGAATATAATCTTTTTTCAAAGAGGGTAGTTGTAGAAATATTTGTGCATGTGTAGAAATATTTCTGTTAAGTATATGTCTACATGTAACAGTTGTTGTCTCCAAGTAGAAATGACACAAATAAATTTTTTAGTGTTTTAAAGTATGTTTGAAAATAAAGTGAATTAAAATACTAATACTTTATAAGAATGCATCCCATCATTCATCTTTTACTTTAAATTTTATTTGATATTTTTCCAATTTTATTGAGAAATAATTGACATATATCATTGTATCCATTTAAGGTGTCTAGCATGACAGTTTGATTTACATATATTGTGAAATGATTACTACAGCACGCCCAGCTAACTTCCATCTTCTCATCCATCTGTTTTTTTATCTGATGAATTATATTTTCAGTACTTCATAAGATTTTAGAAGATTCAAATCCCTTTAGTTGAGCTTTGCTCAACATAATGCCTTTTAACAGTTTTTTGCAGTCTTATTTTTCTTCCATCTTGGCTTTATTTTATATGTATTATTAGCTCTTATGATAAAATCCACATTTCCTCATCTATAAAAGGATAGTCCCTATCCACATGGTTGTTGTGAAGATTGAATGACATAATACATAAGCATAATCAAGAATGAAGATTATTATTTTTAATCTAATTCTTAATTTTCAATTATAAAATAATATATTTGAATGCTTTCCAACAGAGCACATACTTACACTTGTCCAAAAGTAAGAAAAATTTATAATTCTGATTTTATAGGCACTTTGATGGTTTCAAAAATAAATGAAGCATCTTAGAAATAGCTCAAATGTTTAAAGTCTTGGTATTTAAAATTCACACTATTTAAACTATTTTGCCATAAACATTACCTTGTTAAAACTTTGTTTCTTATCATCAATCCTGAAATAGTCATAATATTGTTAAACATTTTGACTCACTTCATCAAAAAATGGAGCAAGTAATATTTAAGTTACAAGAGAAGAGCTATTTCCTTTGAAATATTTTGTAACCCATCATAATATTTTACCATGTAGAAACAATACCATAAACCAAAATTTGCATTTAAATGTTCAGTTTTCAAAACAGTTTTTCAGAATCAAAATAAATGATGTATGTTCAAAGAAAATCTGCTTTGCAGGAATTATAAAAACAAATGCCAGAATACCTATTTTAAAAATGCTTTATCATTTCATGGGTGGATTTGAACATTTTGACTGTGCCTCTTACTTAGCATGGAAGACTTTCTCTTCTCTGAAAGATAAACTGTCATCGAAGGAAATACCTACTGAGTGGACGTTAACAGTGCTCTTCTCAGAATCAGTGCCATGTGCACACAAAACACTCAAAAAGGAGAACTGTAAGCTGGTCAATATTACTACTCCACAAAAATCTCATGAAGAGGTCTTTAATATAAAATTCAGTCAAATAAATCCTCATCAGCTATGAGTTTTCAATAAACTCTATTTCAGTCAGCTGCACTCATTATTTTTGAAAGCAAACTTTTATTATAAAATAATGATTTCTATTAAAGAAAATTTGGAAAACTAGAATCAAAGGGTCATTTATTTTCCTAAGATCAAAATTTCTTTGAGGTTTTAATTGTCCTAATCATTCCTAAATCCAGCAAACATTTAGTGTAAGCAGATCACAATGGATCATCCATATTTTGATAGTATTCAGCATAAGATTATCTAGTATTTGATTTCCATAAAAGAGCTCCCCTCCTACTGCTTTATGGAAATGAAGAAAGTTTACTGTTTCTCAGTTATTACTCATAAATATTGTGTGATGTTTCACTTGACCATATAGATTTCCACTGGCATCCAGGATCTTACAAACCTAATATTATTTTAAAGGATGCTACTCTATCCGGGTTCCTAAGAGTAAGCTTTACTGCTAAATTTTGCCCCAAATGCAAAGCATTCTGGCTTGATTGGTAAAAGGACCTAAGTTCTAGCCCTGTGACAGGCCACCTTAGTATTCAGAACCTTGAGTCCCTCCTCTGTCATATGGGGAGACTAAACTAGATATTTTTTAGGGTTTCTTTCCAGCTCAAGTTGTTATGAATTTATTCTAGGTCACCGGATATAGCTGAGCACTCCAGAAGTCATAATCTTGACCACTGGTTCTTGACTATGAAGTCAGGGGCTACAATTGCCGAAAGTTAAAGCATATTGAAAAGGAAATATTCATATGTCTCTACAAATGGAAGATGCCCTTTTTCATCTGGAAGATTCATTCACCACAAAGAATCAGAAAAATATCATTGAAATCAGATTACAGCAAACTCCTTGCTTAAATTCTTAGATGGCTTCTAAAAACCAAGCCTGTTCACAGTGTATAAATCCCAAAAGCATTTGTCCCTGCCTAACTTTCCAGCCTCATCTCTTTTCTGTGTAATCTACACACCAGTATATCATAGCAGTGATTCAGGTACACTGGATTTCTTTGATTTTCTCTAATGAGTCAAGCTGTTTTTTACAATGGGTCCTCTACAGGTAAAATTCTCTCTGTCTGGAACTTTATTCAGCAGATCATAGTATATCAGTCTGGTGCATAGGCATTTATTGAGATATGTATGAAAACACACTCATTTTAGTCTCAGAAGTCAGTGGAAATATCTTGGTTCTGACCACATCATCCTTTTTATTTGCTCCAAACAGAGAAATACACATATTTGTACATTTTGTTGCACTTTAATCTCAAAACAGTGCAAGATAGCAACTGACTTCCTAGTTCAATGAAGTTATTACAGTCTCAGCCATCATGTCTCAAGTCTTCCCTGTCCCTCCTACCAAGAGTGGTTACCTACTGTCACCCCCACCAGCAGCAACATGTTCTAATACATGACCTTGCATGGTCTTCACAGATTTAGGATTTTCAAAATGACCTCATTATTTGCTTTTTGTTTATTGCCTGAAAACATTATCTCTATCTCCTAGAATGAGAACAGACTGACTCTTTGTTCCTATATGTGCATATTCTCTCATCATGATGTAATAATATTTTAGCTGTAAATGTGGATCCTAAATATTTAAAAGGTGATCATGCTCTGAAAGGGATTTTCTGATGAACACATTAAATTGCAAATGAAGGTTCCCCAACTCTATAAAGATTCCCCAATAAAGTACCAAACATAAAGTGTTTTGAGTACAGAAAAGTTGAACCATGGCCAATTTGATTTACTGTTGGAAATGCTGAAATGGCAGCCAGCTTTGAGTTGTACCAGAAAAAGTTAAAAGATCCAAGAAAGAACATTACGATTAAATACCTGAGTACTCAGAAATCCATGAAAATTTTCTCAAATGAAAAAACAAATTTGCATTGCTTATATTCAGCATTTATTACAAAAGCACACCTGAAGGATGAAGTGATATGATATTTAAAATAAAAAATTTAAATGCTATTTTGAAAACAGGGGCAAGGTGGAAAAAATCATTCCTATGACAAATTTCCAACTGGGACTTTTATAAAGAGAAACTATAATAATCTTTATTATAGGTATCTTCATTCTTTAGATGTTTCCACTACAACAATAAAATTTACAGAGTGATTTAATAAACCACCCCAATTTAAATAACTATGCTTTCTTTTCCCTTGAAGACATTTGTCTTTTGTGATTCATACTTAAAGAGCAGTAAAACAATTTCTGCACTAATCTACAAATTGCTAGGAAGCAGCAAGTGGGAAAGCATGATGCAAATTTTTAAATGATCCCAAAGTTCAATCCTCTTTGGAACTTTTAGGCAATCAACAGGAAGTTGTTATGAAACAAAATCAAGAAACCTTATAAAGTGTACTCTTTAAAGATCTATTGAACGCTATGGTGTTAATACAACCTTACAACACAGCACATAACATTACTGGGTGAAGGGGGGACAATTTCCCCTCCACAGAGCAATGAAATAATATTAGTAAGCCTTTATTACATGATTATTGGCTTCCCAGTTGGCATTAGTGGTAAAAAAAAAAAATCTGCATGCCAATGCAGGAGATTTAAGAGCTGTGGGTTTGATCCCTAGGACAGGAAGATACCCTGGAGGAGGAAATGGCATGCCACTCAAGGATTCTTGCCTGGAGAATCCCATGGACAGAGGAGCCTAGTGGGCTACAGTCCATGGGGTTGCAAAGAGTCGGAACCAGCTAAACTGAGCACACATTTCATGATTATCAGCTCATAAAGCCATCAATATTTTACTCTTTTTTTAAAAAACACTTTAGTTTTGTTGGAGTATGGTTGATTTACATTGTTATGTTAGTTTCAGGTATACAGCAAAATAATTCAGTTATACATACATTCGTTCTTTTTAAGATTCCTTTCTCATATAGGTTATCACACAATATTGGGTAGAGTTCCCTATGCTACACAGTAGGTCCTTGTTAGTTACCTATCTTACATATAGTGGTATACACATGTTCATCCTACGCTCTTGATTTATCCCTCCCTTCAGCATTGCCCCTTTGGGAACCACAAGTTTGTTTACAATATCTATAATCTGCTCCTGTTTTACAAATAAGTTCATTTGTATCTTCTTAAATTTATATTCCATGTGTGAGTATATCATACATTTGTCTTTCCCTGTCTGACTTGATTGAAGGTGGGAGGAGAAGGGGACGACAGAGGATGAGATGGTTGGATGGCATCACTGACGTGATGGACATGAGTTTAAGTAAACTCCAGGAGTTGGTGATGGACAGGGACGCCTGGCATGCTGCAGTCCATGAGGTCGCAAAGAGTCAGACACAACCGAGCAACTGAACTGAACTGAACTGTCTGACTTACTTCACTTAGTATAATAATTTCTAGTTGCCTCCATCTTGCTGTGAATAGCATTATTTCATTCTCTTTTATGGCTGAGTAATACAATTCCTTATGGCAGAAAATGAAGAGGAACTAAAAAGCCTCTTGATGACAGTGAAAGAAGAGAGTGAAAAAGTTGGCTTAAAGCTCAACATTCAGAAAACGAAGATCATGGCATCTGGTCCCATCGCTTCATGGGAAATAGATGGGGAAACAGTGTCAGACTTTATTTTGGGGGCTCCAAAATCACTGCAGATGGTGACTGTAGCCATGAAATTAAAAGCTGCTTACTCCTTGGAAGGAAAGTTATGACCAACCTAGATAGCATATTCAAAAGCAGAGACATTACTTTGCCAACAAAGGTCTGTCTAGTCAAGGCTATGGTTTTCCCAGTAGTCATGTATGGATGTGAGAGTTGGACTGTGAAGAAAGCTGAGCACCGAAGAATTGATGCTTTTGAACTGTGGTGTTGGAGAAGACTCTTGAGAGTCCCTTGGCCTGCAAGGAGATCCAACCAGTCCATTCTGAAGGAGATCAGCCCTGGGATTTCTTTGGAAGGAATGATGCTGAAGCTGAAACTCCAGTACTTTGGCCACCTCATGCGAAGAGTTGACTCATTGGAAAAGACTCTGATGCTGGGAGGGATTGGGGGCAATTGGCTGGATGGCATCACTGACTCGATGGATGTGAGTCTGAGTGAATTCTGGGAGTTGGTGATGGATATTGATGGATTATTGATATTTCTCCCGGCAATCTTGATTCCAGCTTGTGTTTCTTCCAGTCCAGTGTTTCTCATGATGTACTCTGCATATAAGTTAAATAAACAGGGTGACAGTATACAGCCTTGACGAACTCCTTTTCCTATTTGGAACCAGTCTGTTTTTCCACATCCAGTTCTAACTGTTGCTTCCTGACCTGCATACAAATTTCTCAAGAGGCAGGTCAGGTGGTCTGGTATTCCCATCTCTTTCAGAATTTTCCACAGTTTATTGTGATCCACATAGTCAAAGGCTTTGGCCTAGTCAATAAAGCAGAAATAGATGTTTTTCTGGAACTTTCTTGCTTTATCCATGATCCAGCAGATGTTGGCAATTTGATCTCTGGTTCCTCTGCCTTTTCTAAAACCAGCTTGAACATCAGGAAGTTCACGGTTCACATATTGCTGAAGCCTGGCTTGGAGAATTTTGAGCATTACTTTACTAGCGTGTGAGATGAGTGCAATTGTGTGGTAGTTTGAGCATTCTTTGGCATTGCCTTTCTTTGGGATTGGAATTAAAACTGACCTTTTCCAGTCCTGTGGCCACTGCTGAGTTTTCCAAATTTGTTGGCATATTGAGTGCAGCACTTTCACAGCATCAGCTTTCAGGATTTGGAATAGCTCAACTGGAATTCTATCACCTCCACTAGCTTTGTTCGTAGTGATGCTTTCTAAGGCCAACTTGACTTCGCATTCCAGGATGTCTGGCTCTAGGTCACTGATCACACTATTGTGATTATCTGGGTTGTGAAGATCTTTTTTGTACAGTTCTTCTATGTATTCTTGCCATCTCTTCTTAATATCTTGTGCTTCTGTTAGGCCCATACCATTTCTGTCCTTTATCAAGCCCATCTTTGCATGAAATGTTCCCTTGGTATCTCTAATTTTCTTGAAGATATCTCTAGTCTTTCCCATTCTGTTGTTTTCCTCTATTTCTTTGCATTGATCGCTGAAGAAGGCTTTCTTATCTCTTCTTGCTATTCTTTGGAACTCTGCATTCAGATGTTTATATCTTTCCTTTTCTGCTTTGCTTTTTGCTTCTCTTCTTTTCACAGCTATTTGTAAGGCCTCCCCAGACAGCCATTTTGCTTTTTTGCATTTCTTTTCCATGGGATGGCCTTCATAGGTAGCATATACTAATACTAATGAGTTCTACCTCTGTGTCTAATCCAGTAGTGATTTTAAATTTGACTGCATCAAAACAAAGCTTACCAGGTGGCACTACAGTAAAGGACTCACCTGCTAATGCAGGAGATGTAAGAAGCATCTTCGATCCCAGGTCAGAAAGATCCCCTGGGGGAGGAAATGGCAACAGTCCAGTAGTTTTGCCTGGAGAATCCCATGGACAGAGGAGACTGGCCATCTACAGTCCAGAGGGTCACAAAGAATCAAACACAACTGAAGCAACTTATGTATTATACATATATAATTACACACATATATACATACATGTATATATAAATATATATTATATATTTATATAATATATATGTTAAATATAAATATACACATGTATGTATATATACACATATACACACATTTATGCATTTATATACACACACATGCTGTGCTGTGCTTAGTCCCTCAGTCATGTCCAACTCTTTGCAACCCCATGGACTGTAGCCCGCAAGGCTCCTCTGTTCATGCAGATTCTCTGAGCAAGAATACTAGAGTGGGTTGTCATGCCCTCCTCCAGGGATCTTTACAACCCAGGGATTGAATTCAGGTCTCCTGCATTGCAGGCGGATTCTTTACCGTCTGAGCCACTAAGGAAACCCAAGAATACTGGAGTGGGTAGCCTATCCCTTCTTCTGGGGAACTTCCCAACCCAGGAATTGAACTGGGGTCTCCTGCATTGCAGGCAGATTCTTTACTAGCTGAGCCACCCAGGAAACCCTATATACACACCATGTGTATATATGCATATATGTGTGTGTGTGTGTGTGTGTGTATATATATATATGTATTAGGGAATATTGGTTTCAATAGCTTCATCTTTACTCTGATAATCCTGATATCAAATAATGTATAATTCCTTGCTAGCTTCACTTACAACCAGGGCAATAATTTTGCTCTGTTCAAAGGACCAATTCTGTTCTTTTTCTCCGCAGTAGAACTTGTCGAACAGTGTCTAAAATTCCATGGTGATTGTTAGAGATGTTTCATTGTCTTTAGACTGAGACCAAGAAGGGATGGTATAAGAATAGTGCTATAAAAACACCTTTTGAGAAATGCTGCGCTAGTGAAAACTGTATTACATAGCATTTGTACTGGAGGCTTCATCTCTAATACTAATATTTGATTTTTATGCTTTTACTGAAATTTTAGAAATTGAATGATATGGAAAAAGAAAAAGGTCCATTGCAATAACTCAAATGATATGAAATCTGAGGCCCATTTTATAAAATTATCCTGATTAGTTATGCCCACTTAATAACATTGAATCTCTAGTAAACTGAAATTAACAACCCTTTCTTTTAGCTCTTTGAGCAATATTGAAAGCAAATAAGCAACATGATCATGAGCCTTAAAACACTCTTTATCATTAACATGATAATTATATTTCTAAAGAGCTTTACAAAATATAGAAAGAAAAATCCTTTATGCCAATACGTTTATTCCAGAGTATTTACATAAATGGCCAGCAATAGATAAACAGCAGTATAAAATCAGGCTTATTTGTAATATGGGAAATTATACAGCCAATAAAATGTTTACGAAACATTTTAAGCAAATTATTAAATAAAACATTTTAAATAAAACATTATAGCACAGAATATGCTGGTGTTATTGATATAATGATAGGTGAAAAGTCACGATAGAAATTTTTATATACACTATTTTTTAACTGTGAAAAATATTCAGAGATGAAAGTTTGAAAAAATGCATCAAAATGCTAATGTTGATTTCTTACGTTAAGAGAAGTTTCTTCTACTTGTTCTTTGAACTCTTATATACTCACTACTATAATATATATTTGCTTGATAATCCAAAAACAACTTATAAAAATAATATAGGCCTAATTTAATCTCAGAAGAATTGACAGTTTAGTGAAATTTTTAAAACTTTTGTCATCTAAAGTTTAGATCTCCGAAAAAAGTAAGCTAACACTGAATCTAGGGTCTTAGAAAAAAGAAATCTTTTTGATTCATTGCTGAGTTATTCCTCCTATATACCAGTTGATCTGATAAGACTCTAAAAGTCTTTGAAACTTCTATATCAAATGCATCTCTCAGTTCCTAAATCAACCTGAATTTTGAGGAAAACATGTTGGTGATTTTTTTAAAGTGTACCAAAGTATGTACCACCTTTAGAGTGCTTGCTATGGGCATCTGACGTTCAAGTAATATATTACTGTGATTTGTCATCCAGAAAAGTCATCCTTGAGAGATACTTGCAAAAGATTTGAGTAGCTTCTCTAATGGTATGCTACTTGAATATATCCTTCATATAACTGATAGCTAGAGAAGGAATTTTCTAAAAGAACCTCTGAGAATCTTATGAGAAAAAAATACATGGTTTAATTTTAAATTATAAATAATCTTAAGAAGGCAGGATGAGACATTGACATAAATGTGTGTATAGCATATATGGGATACTGTAATATAATGAATGTCCACCATGAATGCATGGCTCTGAAAAGGGAATTTAAGGTATGACTCTCAAGTGAGTAGAAAGAAGTGAAAGTGAAAGTCGCTCAGTCATGCCCAACACTTTGGGGCTCTGCATGACTATACAGTCCATGGAATTCTCCAGTCCAGAATACTGGAGTCGGTAGCCTTTCCCTTCTCCAGGGGATGGTCCCAAGCCAAGGATCAAACCCAGGTCTCCTACATTGCCAGTGGATTCTTTACCAGCTGAGCCACAAGGGAAGCCCAAAACTCTTGTGTGGGTAGCCTATCCCTTCACCAGGGGATCTTCCTGACCCAGGGATCAAACCAGGGTCTCCTGCACTGCAGGTGGATTCTTTACCAACTGGGCCATCAGGGAAGCCCCAAGAGAATAGAAAATATTCCAAATAGTGGAGAAAAAATTGTGAACAGAAATGAATTCTGTTGCTATCTGGCCTGTTTTAGTCTGAGTATATCCTGTTAACAGGAAGTTATTCCTCAAAAAAAGGCGGTGGATTTTGCATCTTGATCGACACTGTCTCTCATACAGGACAATGAGAACACTGCAGTGGCTGAGAAAGGGTATCTTCCTCTGGGTGGATTAAAGATGGGTCAAATAGCTTTCAAAGTTAACATATATGTTTATAAGATCACATGTCACAAATGGGAAACCAATTTGACCACATAAGTTATTCTTAGAAACAGCAAATCAAGTTGCACAGGCAGCTTTTAATGAGACCTGATATATATATATATACACACACACACACTCACACACACACATATACTATTTTTATATAATATGTAAAATATTTATATGTAAAACATGTAAATTTATATAGATAGATAGATATAAATGCTTCCTAGGTGACTCAGTGGTAAAAAATCTGCCCACCAATGCAGGGGAGGTGGGTTCAATTCCTGGATTGGGAAGATCCTCTGGAGTGGGAAATGGAAACCCACTCAAGTATTCTTACCTGAAAAATCCCATGAACAGAGAAGCCTGGTGGGCTGTAGCCCATAGGGTCACAAAGAGTCAAACATGATTGAGCAACTGAGCTCACACACACACAAACACACACACACACACACACACACCTCTATAAATACACGGACTTCCCAAGTAACTCAGTGGTAAAGAATACACTTGTCAGTGCAGGAGACACAAGAGATGCTGCTTTGATCCCTGGGTCAGGAAGATCTCCTGGAAAAGGAAATGGCAACCTACTCTAGTATTCTGGCCTGGAAAACTCCATGGACAGAGGAGCCTGGTGGGCTACTGTCCATGGGGTCACAAAGAGTAGGACATGACTTGGTGACCAAAAAACAACAGCAAATATAAATAGACATAATCATGTATAAAATGTATTTAAATATAAATTATATAAAATATTTACAGATACACGTGTAATATACATACAAATTTATGTTGCCCTTCCAATCTCATGTCCTAAAAAGTGACAAACTAGCAGAATTCAGCAGTTCATGTAAATACTAATAGCTGAGAGTTCTTAATATATTCAAGGTATTAGTCTTTTCCTGGATGTGTGGTTTGCAAATATTTTCTTCTAGTCTGTAACCGGTCTTTTTATTCTCTTGACAGTAAAAGTTCTTAACTTTTATAAAGACCAGTTTATCAATTTTCCCTCATAAGAGTCATGCTTTTGGCATCAAATCTAAAAATTCTTTCACTAGGCCCAAAGACTTTTTGTATATTTTGTCCTAAATATTTCATAGCTTTACACTTTTCATTTAAATCCATACTCTAATCTGAGTTAATTTTTGTATATAATGTGTCATTTAGGGGGGTTCTCTGTTTCTGCCTAAGGATGTCTAATTGCTCCAGCAGCATTTGTTACACAGTGTATTTTCCTGCATCAGATTGCTGTTATGCTTTTGTCCAAAATCAGTTGGGCATATCCGTGTAAATCTAATTCAAGATTCTCAGCTCTGTTATGTCTGCTATATCTATGTCTAGCTTACCCTCTGCCAGTACCACACTGTCCTGACATCTGCGGTTATACACCAGGCCTTCATACTGGATAGAGTGATTCCTCTCACTTTTTTTCTTCTCAAAATCATTTTAGCTACTCTGTGGCTTATTTCTTTCCATATAAAGTACCTTGTCTATGTGTACAAAACTCTTGGTGGGATTTTGATCATGTTCATTTTTTTTCAGCTTACTTGGAAAAATAAACACAGAATTTTTTCAAAATGAGCAAAAGTAATGCAGAAGTTTTTAAATGGAAATTTGTTACCACTCTGTGTAACCAACATGAAGGATATTAGAACTGCTTTTGTAGATTGAGTGTTCCTCGCCTTAATCTCTCAACATATACCTTGTAACAGAAACTGACAAACTTTGGCCCATGCAGTCTCTTTGTAATAAGACTTGTAAGCTAAGAATGGTTTTTTATTTTGTAGGGGTTGTGAATAGCAAACACAGAGGAGTGTGACAAAAATCACATGTTAGCTACAAAACCTAAAATACATCTTTCTCTTTCTCTTTAAGATATATCTTTCTCTTTCTCTTTATGGAAAAAAGCTTGCTGACTTCTGATGTATAGTGTCACACATTTACATGATGAAGAATAAAAGGAAATAAATGGTTACAATCTGAAAAGTGTAAAACTCCGAAATAACTAGTAACTAAATTTACCAATATATAAGGGGCTTCCCAGGTGGCGCTAGTGGTAAAGATTCCTCCTGCCAACCATTATATAAACTTCTCCGCAACCAAGTTAAGGTCACCAAGTAAATCAATCTCTAAGCTACTGAATGTATTCCTTTAAAATTATGCTAAGAAACAGTTTACATTTCTAATATAATGTAGTTTTGTAAGCTGAATAACAATGCTCTTCAAGTACAAGGGATTAATTTTATTCACATACTAAAACAAGATGATTTTATGGAGACAGAAGAGTATAGTTTACAAAAATGGATTCCTGAGCCAAGTGCTTTGAATTTGAAAATCAGCTTTGTCACTAAAAAGAATCTGCCTGCCAATGCAGGCGATATAAGAGATGCCTGGGTCAGGAAGACCCCCTGGAGAAGGAAATGGCTACCCCACTTCAGCATTCTTGCTGGGAGAATTCCATGGACAGAGGAGCCTGGCGGGCTAAAGTCCATGGAGTCACAAACAGCTGGACACAACTGAGGGTCTGAGCACAACCTGACCTGAACTTAGGTTAACAAGTATCTTAACCTTCCTGAGGATCAGTTTTCCCATCTGTAAAGATGAGGATAAAACCAGTACTTACATTACAGGGATATAGTGATAAGTGTGTTAATACGTGTGAAAAGTATTACAACAGTTTAAAGAAAACTCAGTGTAAGATGTTTCCTAGTAGTATTACTATTAGTTATATACCGTAGTATTCATTGTCAACACAGTCCAAAAATTAGCAACTTATTCTTATCACCAAAATCTTACAGAGCCAGTTTTTTTCACGGTAGTTAATACTTGCAATATTTAAGTCAAAGAGTGTGAAATCATTATTCGTTCTCCAGATATGTGTTAATAAGCTAACACAGTGCTAAGCATGGTGAGGAAGCTTATAGTAACATAATAGAGATCCTACCCACTTGAGGACTTTATGAAGGGTAGCCTTAAAAGCAGGGCAGTGCAGATCTTCATATATTACCCAATAGAAATACAAGTAAATAATTTTCTGTAAAACCTAAAAGCTAACATGCTTATCAGTGACAATATACTTAAGTAAACATAACATGATGGATTTTTATTACCTATAAAGCAGAAATTGTAAAGATACAAGCAGAAAACTAAAAATATACTGCTTTACTAATAAACAAACTTTAAAAAGTTAGGCTTCTTTTTGCAACATGAAACATTACCCTAATCTCAGTGCTACAGAGATAAATCATGAACCGCTCTGACACAAAGATACTGTATACAATTTTTATGTAATAATAATAGTGATGTGGACATGCAAAACCATGCCTTATTTGTCAAGTTACCTAAGTTGCATCTATATGGATAAAGACATTTATGTCCTGGCTATGTAAATGGTGCTGCAATGAACACTGCAATACATGTGTCTTTTTGAGCTATGGTTTTCTCAGGGCATGTGACCAGTAGTGGGATTGCTGGGTCATAGGGTAGCTCTATTTTTAGTTCTTAAAGGAACCTTCATACTGTTCTCCATAATGACTCTATCGATTTACATTCCCACCAACAGAGCAAGAGGTAAAATATATAGCTAGTGGGAACCTGCTGGATAGCACAGGGAGCTCAACTCAGTACTCTGTGATGACCTAGAGGGGTAGGACGGGGGTGGGGTGGGAGGGAGGCTCAAGAGGGAGAAGATAGATGTATATATACAGCTGATTCACTTTGTTGTACGGTAGAAATTATCACAGCATTATAAAGCAATTATACTCTTATTGAAAAAAGATCTTTATGACTTAGAGGCAAAGTTGCACTGAACTGAAAAATCAGAATAGGAAGGCAAATTCATTTTATTCAGTGAAAGTTGGACCCCCAAGGCTAAAGTATAATCGAACATAGGAAAAATCGTTTGTTTTTTTTTTTTCTGTATTGATATATTTGGTAGAGCTGGTTGCCTCTCAAACTCAGATTTGGTAACTATTTTAAGCCTAAGATCATTGTTTTAAAAAAGATGAAGTGCCAGAGCTTCCCTGGTGGCTCAGTGGTAAGGAATCCACCTACAGTGCAGGAGACAAAGGTTTAATCCCTGACTTGGGAAGATCCCACGTGCAGTGGAGCATAAGCCCCTGCACCACAACTGCTGAGCCTGTGCTCTCGAGCCTGGGAGCTGCAACTGCTGAAGCTCAAACACCTTAGGGGCTTTGCTCCCAAACAAGAGAAGGCACCGCAATCAGAAGCCCTAGTAATACAATTAGACAGTATCCCCTACTCACCGGAACTAGAGACAAAGCCTCACAGCAACGAAAGTAAAGTGCTGTGTCCAATTTTCCTTCTTAAAACCAGTGTTATGTCTGTTATCCTGTCATGCGTTACATTCAATGTCTTTATACTAAAGAACTAAAAATCTTCATGCACCCCCCAAAAAAACTTTTAATTACTAAAATGTAGGAAATATAAACATTATAATAAAACCTTCAAAAGAATTTCCTTTAATTTTCCTCCAAGAGGTTAACCTGTTTGAAATCAATGAATGCAAGGACATGTCACATTGTGATTCTATAATATTTCGTGCGTTCCAAGTAAGCTAATACATTAGAAATACCTGAAAGACTTAAAGTTCCTGAAGTATTATTTCCTGTTAATCATGTATCCTTTGTCCCTACAATATGACATGAGTGTGCTGATATTAGCATATAATCAGAGGTAAACAAGGTGGAGAGGATGTTTAAATTTTTGCCTATTTTAAGCAGTAATACTCCACTGGAGATACACTTTTCTATATGTTTCATAAATATGATACTTTATTAGGGTATAAGAGGAATCCTAACTTCTCCTATAATAGGAAATATTGCCTAACTATTAGGTTGGTGCAAACGTAATTGCAGTTTCGGACCATGTTTTAAATCATCATCAGTAGGCTCAAACACATCTTTTTAATCAAAATAGGAACAATTACAATCAACATATTTTTTCCAATGAGAAATAAGTTTGTATATTCCTGTAGAATAAAAATCTGTACTTCAGGATTCAGGGAACTCTTGGAAAGCATTTTCTGCATCCTGCTGGTTGTGAAAGTGTTTTCCCTGCAAAAAGTCGTAGAGATGCTTGAAGAAGTGGAAGTTGGTTGGTGAGAGGTCAGGTGAATACGGCAGATGAGACACACTTTGTAGCCCAATTCATTCAGCTTTTGAAGCCCTGGTTGTGCGAGCTGCAGTTGGGCATTGTCATGGAGAAGAACTGGGCCCTTTCTATGGACCAACCCCAGCTGTGGGTGCTGCAGTTTGCAGCGCAGCTCATCGATTTGTTGAGCATGCTTCTCAGATGCAATGGTTTCACTGGGATTCTGAAAGCTGTAATGGGTCATACTGGCAGCAGAATCACCAAACAGTGACCATGATGCTTTTTCGGTTGCAAGTTTCGTTTTGGAAAGTACTTTGGAGCTTCTTCTCAGTCCAGCTACTGAGCTGGTCATCACCAGTTGTCATATAAAATCCACTTTCCATTGCATGTCACAATCCAATCAAGAAATGGTTCATTGATTTGCATAGAATAAGAAAAGACAACACTTTAAAGGGGCAATTTTTTTTTGACTTGTGGTCAGGTCACAAGGCACCAGCTTATTGAGCTTTTCACCATTCCAATTTGCTTCAAATGCCACATGACTGGAGAGTGGTCAATGTTGAGTTCTTGGGTAACTTCATGCGTAGCTGTAAGAGGATCAGCTTCAGTGATTTCTCTCAACTTGTCATTGTCAACTTCCGACAGCTGGCCAGTATGTTCCTCATTTTCAAGGCTCTCATCTCCTTTGCAAAATTTCTGGAAGCGCCACTGCAGCGTATGTTTGTTAGCTGTTTCTGGGCCAAATTGTTGACGTTGCGAGTTGTCTCCACTGCTTTGTGAACCATTTTGAACTTGAATAAGAAAACTGCTCGAATTTGCTTTTTATCAACATCACTTCCCTAGTCTAAAAATAAATAAACAGCAAGTAATAGCATTAGCAAAAATAACATAAAGAGAGAAGTGTGCATTAAAATGATGTGTAGTATAACCATATTTATTTAAGAATATATTCCAAAATCAAATGGCACATCTAAACAATGTAAAAATTTCTTCTGTACCAACCTAATACTAAATTGCTAAACAAGTCACTCAGTCTGGCTTTGCTTAAGTACAATATATTTAATCCTGTACCAGAGAAACACCATGTTCACCTTCAAGGCCTCGAGGAGAAGAATCCATTGAGAAATATGAATAAAATGTTTCATGATTTAACTGTGCATCACATGTCACTTTGCTTTCAAAATAACATTTCAGCTTTCTGAACTTGTAAAATGATTTTCTGACCCATGTCTCAAACAATTTTTAAAAGTAAATTAATATCTCCATTAGACCCAGAATCACTATTGAGCTAAATTCTCATGGTTGGTTAGACACTTAATGATCATAGTTCATTTGACCTTAAATGAACTAACGTTGGACACATATTTAATTTTTTAAAAATTCTGAAGATATCCTTTTACGGGTAGAAACATCCTCTTGAACCCCTAGTCTCTAAAAGATGTTTTTCTGACACCAAATTGGAGGTAAAATAACAATGCAGTAATTTGTTTGTTGAAACATCTGTATACATTCAGGACCGTAAATGCAGAGAAGCATAACTGAAAGTAATTACAGGCTTGTATTTACATCTGCTTGTGGTAAGACAAAGCATATTGTGCAAGCCAGGGGTAACTGCACAGTTTACATTTAACAAGTTATCTCTAAGGCAGCTGTCATTCTAGTTAAGATAAGGGGCTACACATCAAATGTAAATTACTTTCCACCTCATCGATCAGAGTCAAAAAGAAATGCATAAGAGTAAACAAAACCACCATGATGCTCTCCGCTCCACATGATTTAAGTCAACAGTTGGCATGCATGCTGAAGGGGAGGAAAGAATTAAAAATACATGCAGCTCATGCTTCATCCCTAGACAAATAACTTTCAGACATTTAATTCAATCAACCAAATATTTATTAAGTCCCTACCATGGGGAAGGCAGAGCAGACCTCCCTGCTTTCACAAGACTACAGTCTATTCAGGGGGTAAGGGAATAGGCTACAGGGTTGTGGTGGTGTTCCGACACTCAGTCATGTCTGACTCTTTGTGACCCTGTAGACTACAGCACTCCAGGCTTCCCTGTCCTTCACTATCTCCCAGAGTTTGCTCAAACTCAAGTCCACTGAGTCAGTGATGCCATCCAACCATTTCATCCTCTGTTGCCCCCTTCTCCTCTTGCTCTCAATTTTTCCCAGCATCTGGGTCTTGTCCAATGAGTGGGCTCTTCACATCAGGTGGCCAGAGTATTGGAGCTTCAGCATCGCTCCTTCCAATGAATATTCAGGACTGATTTCTTTAGGGTTGACTGGTTTGATCTCCTTGCTGTCCAAGGGACTCTCAAGAGTCTTTTCCAGCACCACAATTTGCAAGCATCAGTTTTTCAGGCTCAGCCTTCTTTCTGGTCCGGCTCTCACATCCATACAGGACTACTGGAAAAACTATAGCTTTGACTATATGCACCTTTGTCAGCAAAGTGATGTCTCTGATTTTTAATATGCTGTCTAGGTTTATCATGGCTTTTCTTCCAAGGAGTAAGTATCTTTTAATTTCATGCCTGCAATCACCATCCGCAGTGATTTTGAACCCAAGGAAATAAAGGCTATAGGGAAAGAAGGCAGAGAGCTACTATGAGAACTCAAATAACCATATGATGAGATAATACATGGACAGGGGAAGAAGAGGTCTTGTCTAGTACACACAAAGTAATGGCCAACGATACACAGCTAAGTCAGACTCTCAGTCTGAATTTTAAGAAAAATAAGGGTAGTGTGGTATAGAAGCCCTAACCTTTCATGAGAAGGTCTGATCCCAACATAATTAAATCTTGAACTTCAAACATTATCAATCAGACCCCATGGTATGTCTGCTGACTACTGAGTTAATGATTTCAAATTAGTAAAACAGATCTTTCTCTCTGGGGATAATAAAACTTACTCTCAAAGGAGAAACCTTGGCAATGGACTTGTTACCTTTGTTTCAAGTTTTACGGTGTTATGAAATTAAAACTGACTAAAAAATAGAAAACTTAATCAACCAATAATGTATTTATGCATTTGATCAACTCCACTTGCAAGCAGTGACACAACTAGAGCAAGTTTTCATGAGGATGGAATTAAAGCCCATAGTCACATCTCTGTTTAATGATTATCAATTTCAGAATCATCTAGTACAATCATCCGTTCACTAAAATGGGGTTTTAAATTTTCTTTATTATATTATATATGAGTTCTTTTTTTACCTTCAATTTTATATTGGAGTATATGTGAAGCTTTTCTATGTTAAATATTAACTGTCAGTTTCTATAACTTAAGTTTATAGAACTTTGACTTATACATATTGCATTCACTACATTATTCAACCACTACTTAGAGAATGCTCTTATTTAGAAATGATTGTTCCTGATAAATATTTTGAATCTCTATGATCAAAGATTTGTTTTTAGTGAGATCTATATTTTATTGGCCATAAGTGTGATGAGTATACTTTGTAAACATGCTAAATAAAAAAGTCTTGCAAATTGATAGCATACCAATCATACCAACTGTTTAAGTTCATGCAAATCACTCATGGGAGTACTTCTATTTATTATGCACTTACCATGTATTCTTCATTATTAATGGACATAATGTATTGGGTTTGTATGCAGAAGATGGTTGTAGGCAAAGTAAATTCAGGAAGTGATGGGAACTGTTTAAATAAATTCAGAGCAAATGATCTTTCATGGGTGCTACACTCCAGAGGTGTGTTGATACTTGAATGTGTCTTCCAAAAACAGTAAGAAGAAAAAGTGACTCATCTTTTCTAAATGACCACCCAACAAAGGGTACTAAAAGTAATATGTCATGAGAGATCAATATTTAATTTTACTAATGATTTTTCTTGTAATTTTCCACATGGTAGTAATAGTATGTTTGTTAGTAACTCATCCACATCCAATTATTTGTGACCCAGTGTGTTGGGGATTTTTTCTCCGGGACTTGGAAGCGATGAACCTGAAAGAAGGACACTCGGACAATCTCTTGTAAGGACTGACAAGTTTATTTTTGTAGTCAAGTCTCTTTATAGAAGTAGGAACAAAGAGTTTAGAGTATACAGCCAGTAGAGCGCGTATGGGGTTAACACCTAATCAGTAAAAATATTTTAAAGACAGCGCGCTCTCAGTAACCCATGTGCTTATCACATAACCCGGTTTTTTAAGTAACATCTTTAATATTTATTATTAAATCTTGGCGTCAGACATAACCAAAGACAAAAAATGTTTTTCTGCCCAAACATACCAAGTCGAGATATTTTTGGCCCTTTGCCATTTTCTCAAGGACTTTTTTCAACCGACTATTTTATACTGGACTTCCCAACACAACGGACTGTTGCCTCCCAGGCTCCTCTGTCTGTGGAATTCTCCAGGCAAGAATATCAGAGTGGGTTGCCATTCCCTTCTTCAGAGGATCTTCCTGACCCAAGGATTGAACTGAATCTTCTGCATTGCAAGTAGATTCTTTACCATCTGAGCCACTGGGAAAGCCCAGTAATAGTATACAGGGAGCAAAATTTGTTTACATTAGAAACATGATAGAAGGAAAACAAGCAAAAATGACTCAGCTCTGAATTCCGTTTCCTCTTTGTAAAGCAGACTGGTAAATTTTTATGATTCTAAGGGATTCACCCATAGGAGACTTGTCTCCATATAAGAATTCAGACACCCTGAAGACAACCTACAGTGTTCTTAACTAGCTACAAAATCTGATCACAAATCCTTAAATTGAGAGAGGTGGGGTTGTTAGAGGAACAGAAAGTTGGGGCAAAGTGAATCTTTCTAAAAATTAAAAGAAAAAGAAAAAATGTTCACCTATAATATTATATGCTCTGATCACAGACTCAAATATGAATAACTTACCTCTATTAAAGAAATGATTAAATGAATTTTAAAACACCACAAATTTAAGAAAAAACATTCTCAATGCTAAGTTACTCAACTGATGTGTATTCCTATCTCAGCTATATAAGTAATTTCAGTGCATTTTTACATCCTATTGTTAAAACGGAGAGAAATTCCTCCAACACTGGCAGAAACATCATTATAGTTACTTGGGTAAACAGAATCCCCTGTAGCAATTCACAGGGGATTTCCTGTCCAATTAGTCAGTTAGCCCTCTCACACGAAGAAGAGTATCCTGACATTCTGAATGCACCTCGTCACTGTGCCAATTTTCATGCAGTTCATTTTACAGTCACTCAAATTTTCAACCACGCGTTTTCTTAGCAGACTGCTTCAAAGACTCAAACAGGTTCATAAATGAAAGGTAAGATTATTTTGGACTGACAGGTTTGCCAAAGGAAGAAAATCTGTAAGTATCAGGGAAATAGGTTCAAAAATGATACAGCAGGTAAATTCAAGAGACAGGCTGCTCTAAGTAGATATGTGATTATTAGGATTATAGTTAATGGGCAAGGAAGAAATGCAGGGAACATAATGATATCAGAAAAGTATGAGAACTGGCTTGTTAGTACTTAATGAGGAAAATGGTTATATTCCCCCAAAGTCCTATTATACCCCTTTCAGTGACTCTAATTGATCGGCTGGGTTAGTTAATGAGGTGCTGTGCACTAGTAATTTGAAGCAAAGACCTCTATTCTTATTTTATGATAGCTCAGATTGATTGCAGAGTATTCACGGGAGACTGGCAGATGTTTCTGGATGTTTCATATGTTTCATTTTATGTCTCTGGTGCTGCGATACTGTTCTATGCTTGAAAAATTGACATTGAATACTACTTTTAATAGCAAATGCAGAGATGTCTTGAAAATTCTAACTTTATGATTGCAGAACAGTTCCATAGTTAGTCTAAAGAGAAAAAAACTTTTTAGTAAACAAAATTGAGTAGAGGTCAGGAGCATGTACTAAGTGAGACTGAGGAAATATGGCATGTATTATCCAAGAAAAATTAGCATAAGCTATTTTCCCATTCAAAAATTATAAAACCATAAATGATATATTTCTCAGGCAAAGGACAAATAAAACAGAAATATGATTCTAAGCCCTCTCAAGAATTCACAGCTTGTTCAAAAGTGAAAGCTCATTGCTTATTTGTTGACTAAAGTACTTCCAACAAAAATCTCCTAATAGCAAAATAATCTACTCAATTTTTGTCAAATGTGGCCATAATTGTAATTCACTCAGAGTTCTGATAAAATCCATATGTCTTAGCTCAGGCTGCCATACAAAATCCCATGGACTGGATGGCTTAAACAACAGTAATGTATTTCTCAAAATTTTGCAGTCTGGGAAGTTTAAGACCGAGGGGTAGGCTAGTTTGGGTCCTGATAAGAGCTCCCTTCCTGGCTTGTAGAGGGCGCCTTCTGGCTCTGTCTTCATGGACCTTTTCCTCCATGCACGTGCTAGAGGGTGAGGAAGAGAGGAGGCCAGCGCTCTGGTGTCTCTTCTTTTAATAACACTAAAGCCCTTCATGAGGCCCCCACCCTTGTGACCTCAGCTAACTGTATGTTGGTTTGCTTTTTGGCCACACTAGGCTGCTTGTGGGATCTTAGATCCCCGACTAGGCATGGAGCCCATGCCTGCTGCTTCAGAAGCACAATCTTAACCACTCCTATGTGCTGCGCTCCATTGTGTTCAACTCCCTGCGACTGATGGACTGTAGCCCCACGAGGCTCCTCTGTCCCTGGAATTTCCCAGGCAAGAATGATGGATTGGGTTGCCATTTCCTACTCCAGAGTATCTTCCTGACCCAGGGACTGAACCCGTGTCTCCTTGCATTGGCAGATGAATTTTTTACCACCATGCCACTGGGAAGCCCCAGTACTGGAGTGGGTAGCCATTTGTGACTCCATGGACTGGAGCCCATCAGGCTCCTCTGTCCATGGCAAGAATACTGGAGTGGGTAGCCATTCCCTTTTCCAGGGGATCTTCTCAACCCAGGGATTGAACTTGAGTTTCCCACATTTCAGGCAGATTCTTTATCATCTGAGCCACCAGGGAAACCACGCATCTTAATGTAATTCCACACAAAGGCTCCATTCTCCATGATCAACAGTGGAGGTTAGGGCTTTACATTAGAGTTTGGGGAGAATTTAAACATTCAGTCCATAATATGTATTTTCATATAGGTAGTGTTTTGTGGTAACTAAAGGGTTAAAAGGGGCTTCCCAGGTGGCTCGGTGGTAAAGAATCTGCCTTCCAACGTAGGAGACAAGAGAGAGGCAGCTTTCATCCCTGGGTTGGGAAGATCCCCTGGAGAAGGAAATGGCAACTCTAATGTTCTTGCCTGGGAGATCCTATGGACAGAGGAGCCTGGCAGGGCTACAGTCCATGGGGTCACAAAGAATCAGACACGACAGAATGACTAAGTAACAACAACAGCAAAGTCTCAGAACACCTGACTTTGAATTCGAAAACCGTAGTTTGTGCTTGCTCTGGGTCTGACATATATAAAGTATTCAAAATATGTTTGCTCTTGTAAGTCAGTTATTAATATGAACTATACATTCTACCAAAGAGAAAAGTATAACATTATTTGTGCAGGGTATAGAGATGATAAAGATTCTCCCCAACATCTTGAATAGGTACAGACTTCACTCAGCCTCAGTGAAAACAAGAAAGTTTCTTCAGTAGAGGCAAGGAACATAAAGAATATTAGTTTCTATGTTCAGCTAGTTTTAAAGCCATTCAAATTAACTGGCTAACCTTCTAACAGTCCATCATGCCTAAGTGTAATATGTGTATTCTTGTAGATCACTGAGCTCTGCAAATAGATACAATAATTTCCCTTTTATAACTGCTTGAAAATGTTATTAATCCATTTTCTTCATTTCTTGAAGTCACTTGCTGTGTTGATTCTTACCTTTATAAATCTGATTATAATGCAACACGATGTTACAGCATTTAAGTGTAAATATTACCAACCATCACAGTATTTCAACAATACATGGGGAGATATCTTTATTTCTAAAAGTTTCCAAAGAAGTCTTAAAATGTCACATTATCTAAGGGCCTGGTGGAGCAGAGCCCTCACAGGTATCTAAGCAAGTGTAGAAATAACAAGACAACCTCAGAACCCCAGAACTCGGGTCCCAGTGTTATTTTCACCTGGCAAAACTTCTGGGCCCTGAGTAGAAGCCTGCTTGCCCTAATGGGGTGGGCAGGACAGTGCACGCAGGGCTTTACTTTGCTCAGTATCTTTGGGTGTGGATGCTGCTCAGCAGTCCGTCACCAGTGAAGCCCAAAGAAGCTTATGCCCTCCCTTTCCCTAAAGCAAACTGTTCTAGGTAAAGTTTTCTGCTAGCTATTAAATTCTATTTCTTCTTCATCAAACTGACTAGAGATTGTCTTATACATCGGATTCCCTTAGAAATACATTCTTAAAAATTGCCATGTAGGGCATCTATTGATGGGAAAAGGCAATGGAACCCCACTCCAGTACTCTTGCCTAGAAAATCCCATGGACGGAGGAGCCTGGTAGGCTGCAGTCCATGGGGTAGCGAAGAGTTGGACACGACTGAGTGACTTCACTTTCACTTTCATGCATTGGAGAAGGAAATGGCAACCCACTCCAATGTTCTTGCCTGGAGAATCCCAGGGACAGGGGAGCCTGGTGGGCTGCCGTCTATGGGGTCTCACAGAGTCAGACACGACTGAAGTGACGCAGCAGCAGCATCTATTGATAAGTGCTCTTAGAAACACCTGTGAGTGTTGAGGGCAGCAGAATCCAATAGAAAGAGAAGTGGACCATTCCGCAGTTGTAATAGAAGCCACAGCTAATCCCTTATGGGTCTCTTGGCAGTGTTATAAATTGAACTAAGGGGATACCACTGACCAGAATGGGAAATATAGGAAGTGAAGAAGGGTTAGAGCTGAGTGGTATGTATGATGTTGTAGTAGAAATTTCCAGAAAACACCTGGAAATATAGGTTGGGAGTTTCAGGAAAAAGCCAGAACTAAAGATACTAATTTGAGAAATGTGAAGGAACAGCTTAAATGAAAAATAACATGAAGGTGTGGTTTGGAGGTCTAATAGCCAAAAGAAGAAAATGACGAGGACTCCTCAGAAATAGACAAGGAAACTCAGGAGGAAATGAGACTTAGACACCTTGAAAGGTCATATGATATAAATGGTAAGTGGGATAAAATGTTGTCATCTGGCAAACAGAATTAGGATTGAAACATGTTTATTTGAATTGGAAATTAAAAAGAAATCGTGACCTCATTGAAGACATATTCATAGGGTCATTGTGAGTGGAATTAAGATTGTTTGGCATAGCAAATGAAGCCATTGGGGTAGCAAATATTTAATTTCAAGAAATTTAGTTTCAGAAGGAAAAAAGTCTGCATACAGCAGATAAGCAATGAATATTTGTTGAGGAAAATAAAATAGTGTATAGGCATAAAAACCCAATAAAAATTTTTTTTAAAAGAAGGAGCTCTCTGAAGTTGGAAAAAAGTATATTCTCTTTTGAAGTAGAAAATGACAACCCATTCCAGTAGTCTCACCTGAAAAATTCCATGGACAGAGGAGTCTGATGGGCTGCAGTCCATGGGAGTCACAAAGTCGGACCTGACTGGGCAACTGAGCATGCGCGTACTCTCTTTAGTTTTGTGTGACCTAGCTACCTACATATCTATATATTTTTTTCTCTTTCTCAGCAGACTTGGGACTAGATTGCATTTGACTGTATTTCATTTTTGGCTACCTGGGTTATTCACTTGCTGTTGAAGGAGCAAAGGCAGAGAAGTGCCATTAAAAAAATTTTTTTTTCTTGGAACAAATCAGTATTATTATTTTTTTGTTGTGATATGCTAGGAGGGTTATACCATTCTGTGATATTCCTGCTCAAAATGCACCCCCTGATGCATTTTGGGAATGTCATGATGAGGGAAAATCAGACAAAATCAAACTGAGGAACACTAAACAAGCATACTGTCCTTGCAAATGTCAAAGTCAAGAAATATAAAGGTTGAGGAGACTGTTACAGACTAAAGAAAATTAAGGCATGATTACAAGTATACACAATACATGATGCTGGTTTGAATTCTTCACTGGAAAAAATATCTAAAATGCAAGTACAGGGTAATTGATAATTATTTGAGTAAGGACTGAAAATTCAATAATATTGGACTAATGCTCAAACTTCTGATTTTGAGGATTCTTGTGTGGTTATATGAAAGTCTTTGTTCTTAAGAAACACATTAATTATTTCAGAGTAAACAGGCACAGTGTCTCCAATTTACTCTCCATTGGCTCATAAAAAAAATTACAGAGAGGTCAATAGAGTAAGAGAATGACAAAGTCAGTCATGCAAAATGGAAATAGTTGTTGAATCTGAATATATGAGATTTCCTTATACTATTCTTGCAACTTTTTTGTAAATTTAAAACTGTAATAAAATAGAAAGTTACAAGAAATAATCCTGGGAAATAAAACACAACATTTTATTTCTAAAGGTTAATGTTCCTATTGGGAATTTTTATTAAATTCAAAGGTCCCAATGTATCAATACTTCAGAGCAAATGTAGAAACAGTTCTGAGGAGAATGGAAAAGGGCTATTTAAAGTTGTAATGGGCAAAGGGAATGTAAAAATGAGGACATTTCAGGTGAACAGTGCCTGTGTAGTCTACTGAAACTGTCAAAAAGTAAGTTCATGAGATGGTGTCAGAAAATTCATCCACATAAAAACTGCTCAAACTAACAAAAAGATGAAATGAGACCAGCTCACTGAGTTTATGAGCTCCCAAATTTATACAGATGTTCTTTTCAAGGGAGGAACAGTCAGGCACGTTTTTGTTTTCTTTGACTTTGTGGGCTTTGCAAATTGGTGCTGTTCAATAGTATGTTACGGTACCTTAATGGTTTAAAAAGAGCTCACACAAGAAAAGACATGGAGAGAAACTGAAGAAAATGATGTTGAAGAGGATGGGAATCTCTGTCCAACATGAGAAATTGACAACTTTTCTAAAGATCAACCTGGAAGGCATTTAACAGACATTGCTAGTATTAACTGGTGTTTATGGAAGCATCTTCTTTCATGTCCTTGATAATATTTTTATTCTCAAAGACTACAAAGAGGCTGAACTATTAGTAGTAACCACAAATAATAAGTTTGTTATTTTTCAGCAATCAGCTTCTTAACATCCAGGGTCTGCATGGCTATTTGACAGAAGGGGAAGCATTTGCGAATACATCTGTGAATACATGCTAAGTCTCTTCAGTCGTGTCCAACTCTGTGTGACCCTGTGGACTGTAGCCTGCCAGGCTCCTCTGTCCATGGGCTTCTCCAGGCAAGAATACTGGAGTGGGTAGCCATGCCCTCCACCAGAGGATCTTCCCAACCCGGGGATCAAACCTGCATCTCTTACGTCTCCTCTGTTGGCAGGTGAGTTATTCACCACTAGTGCCACCTGGGAAGCCCGTGAATAGGACAAACTCTAACTAAGCAAACTTGGGCCCTGGCACATTGTTGCCAATATTACCACCTTGCTATTGCAAAAAGACACAGAAACACACACACACACACACACACACACACACACACACACACCGCTTGCTAATCACCATCTAGTATCCAGTAGCCATTGCTCCCATGGAATTCCAAGTTACTATTTAAGTTATTCCTATCAATGTCCTAAAATGAAAGGCCCTCCTTGTATAAAATGTTTAAGAACCAAGGAACACAGGTATTTTATTACGCAGACTGCATGAAAGTTATAACCATAGGTGTCCTCATAGTTTTCTCATGAGCCTTTGATGCAGCCTGGCAGAGGCAATAACAGCCATGTCACAACACTGACTATATGCACATTAAGCTGAAACAGCAGGTGTCTGTATGTCTTCATTTTCCCTGGGAGCTGGTGTGAGACCAGATTCTATGACAAGCAAAATTTAAAACTAGATCAGCTCTGATTTCATTTTTTGAGTATATTTGATTAGTACTTAAGACAATAGACTACTGGACAATAGTACTTGGTATTTTAAAAGATTTTTAAGAAATTTCTTGGGGTATAATGGCTCTAAAATTTTGTGTTAGTTTCTGCTGTACAATGACGTGAATCAGCTATATGTATACATATATTCCTTCCCTCTTGGATCTCCCTCCAACCTCCCTATCCCACCCCTAGGTCACTGCAGAGCACTGAGCTGAACTCCCTGTGCTATATAGCAAGTTCCCACTAGCCATCTGTATTACTCATGGTAGTGTGTGTGTATATATATATATATATATATATTGATTCTAACCTCCCAGTTCATCCCACCTCCTCTTCATCTCCAACCTCATATCCACACATCTATTACCTGCGTCTCTATTCCTGCCCTGCAAATAGGTTCATCTGTACCATTTTTCTAGATTCCACAGATATGTATTAATATATGATCTTTGTTTTTCTCTTTCTAACTTACTTCACTCTGTATGACAGTCTCTGGGTCCATCCACATCTCTACAAATAACCATATTTTTAGGTTATGAGTAATAACCTTTTTAGGGCTGAGTAATATTCCAGCTCATGTATATACCACATCTTCTTTATCCAGTTATCTGTCGATTGACATTTATGTTGCTTCCATGTCCTAACTATTGTAAATAGTGCTGCAATGAACACTGGGGGTACATGTATCCTTTTTATTTATGGTTTTTGGTTTTTCTTTGGGTATATGCCCAATAGGGGGATTGCTGTGCTATATGGTAGCTTTTTGTAGTTTTTTAAGGAACCTCCATACTGCTCTCCATAAATGAAGAAAATGTGGCAGATATTGGTCTTCTTTGCTCACTTGCATCCTTTAATAAACTATTAAACCAACGTTGAAATTATTTGGCAGGTTAATATTTGGATTTTAAACTCCTTTTCTAAGCTTTTTATACTTATTTGTATGAAAAAATTTCAAAGTTGCATTTAAACACTTAAATCTTCTCTTTCTTCAGACATTCTATGACTATCTGATTCATTTAGTATCCTCACTGTCTCTAGAGTAAACTTAAATGATTTTTTAGCTTCCCAACCGCAGGAAGTATTGCTTTGCATGTCATGAAATTATGTTACATTTCTCATGTTTATTCTCTTTCTTTCAGTGTTCCAATTGTGCTCCAACTAGAGATGCTTTAAGTAAATAACAGCAATAATAATCACTCTGGTTGAAAATATTTTAAAATGGTCTTCTTTCACTTATATGAAACAGAATCTAGTAAAAGCCCGAATTTTACATTTTATTTACTTGAAATCATCACAGCAGTTTTTATCTGAAACTGTTGACTTCCAGGTAATTCAGGCTGCTCTGTGATTTCAGGTGCCTTTAGGCTTGTCCTTACTAGCTTTTCTATTACTTTCTCTAGAGAAGGCTGGCAGAATAAAATAGATGTTTTTTCCTGCTGAATTTATGCAGTTGGATCACCGTTATTGTTTAAAAAGGCTCTCTCTACCTTTAGTTTTGGAGAAAGAAGTAGCTGTGAATTATCTACTTATGAAAAGGATTCATTTTACTTTTTGTAGCATTTAAAAATGTGGCCACCCAGTTGTGATTCACAGTTCAACTTTCGCATTTTGCATTTATTACTTGTTTATTTTGCATCCAAACTCCAATCCGTTATTACTGATTTTACTGTTAGCAGAAAAACAATGAAAAGAGGCTATTAGCTAGGAGTGAAGATATAAATATAATTTGGAGGGGTATTTAAAAAAACATTTTAATATCTTTAATAGCTATTTCAGCTGATCTAATAGAGAAATCAACTAGAGTAAGAAAGGATGTTATTTTATGTTCCTATCACAACACAAGCTATTATCTTCAGATGTAAAATTTAACTCTGAAAATTCAGAGCAAGCAATGTATTACTATATTATACTAAATTATCAGTACATTGCTGGATTACTAACTTCAGAAATTAATGCCCTTTTCTCATAGATCATGTAGGCAGTAAGGTATACTCAATCATGGACCAAAACATTGATCATATTGGAGGCTATCTAGAAAGAATCAGAACATAAATCCCTTGCTTTGAACTGGGAGATACTCATCTTAGTTTTATTTATTTGTTTGCTTGTTTGTTTCTGAAACTGCCTGCCACAAACTTCATTGCTCTGAACTGGGGTCCCAGGCCTTGGACCACCTTCTCCAGTGCATTTTCCAGAGGCCAGTGAAAAGAGTTATTAGCACCACCCTTAGTGTCTTGTGTTCTCTGCTTGCACGCCAGTTTGCTTGCATTGGTATTTCATTTCTGACCTGAGTTGACATGCTGTATCATTGCCTTCTATGGGGAGAAGATAATATTTTATGACTGCATTGGATGAGGGTTGAAAAATTCAGAAATAATGATGACTGCTCAGGGCAAAATTCTGAAGTAGCTAAAGTTCATTTTTAGAAGCCACCCCCTCCACTTTTTAATATCTTTTTCATGCTTCTTGGTGCTTTCTGCCCCAGTTTCAATCACCTCATATTTTCTTCCTGTAGCTGAGTGAGACCCAATCTAATACACACACCCCCAAGGTACCCTGTTTTTCATTTTTTTTTACTAACAACAACCAACTCTTTTATATATGCCATTAGTTCTCAGCTGGCTGTCTTTTCGAGAGTAATCTGAAGAAATTATCATTCAAAATAATCTGAAAATATTAATGACTAATAATGCTTTAGTCTTCCAAGGGTATTTGCCTTTTACAAATTGCTCTTGGAAAAAAGAAGTCTGAACCCATTTCAATCAATCATCAATGATATAATCTTATCCAGAACTAAGAGCTGCTATATCTGGGCCAGAAACTTTCCTTTTTTTCATTTGCTGTCTTGATGTTATACCTGAGCAAGGCTAATTATTTTCATATCAGTTGGATCTACAGTTGGTTACTGCATTGTTTGGCTTTGAGAAACCTAAAATATTAAATACACATGCAGAAAGATAGCCCTGTGCTCTATTAAACTAACTCACACCTATTTTATTGAGGACCACTCTTGGCCAGAAAGAGTGCTGGCATTTTTAAAGTATAGATGTAAAATAGCAAGTTAAAGAAGTCTCCTTTCCTCATGGAATTCATAGTCTAGAAAGGTATCAGAAGCAAAAATAAGCAAGTGCAGTGTATCATGTTAAAAAGTATACAGGAGAGAAAGGGACATTGATAGTGCTTAGAATGGGCATTTGAAGCAGAGGATGAGAACTCTAGGCAGAGTAACATTTTCATATTTACATTATATAGATGTGCTACGAGAAAAAGTCCATATGAGCAATTTGAGGAAGTAGGTGTCTTAGTCTGCATGGGCTGTTTTAACAAATATTACGTTACCAGCATACATTTATCTCTCACAGTCCTGGTGGCTGAAGTCCACGATCAGGGAGTCAGCATGGTCTGGTTCTGGAAAAGGCCGTCTTTGTAGTTTGTAGACTATCATCTTCTTGTTCGTTGTATTCTCACATGGTGGACAGAGCAGAAAGCAAGCAAGCTCTGTTTCATCTCTTCCTGTAAGGATACTAATTCATTTGTAAGGGCTTCACCCTCATGACCTAACGACCTCCCAAGGGCCTCATCTCCTAATACCATCCAACTGGGAGTTAAAATTCAACTTAAGAATTTGCAGGGGACAGAAACATTCAGTCCATAAGGGTCAGTATTTGCTTTTAGTGGACGCTGTAATGTGCTGCCCAGATAAACCTTCAGGAAAAGTGAACTTAGTGCTGAGAGTACTACTAATAGGTAGTCTTCAGTTAGTCTGCCTGCTGTGGAGCATATTAAATTGGTATGTGTCATCTTGGTGCTTTGAATCCTCTTATGTACGGTTTAACTCTGTAAGAAAACTTAAAAAGGAAGAGACTCCCCCACCCCACCCCAAAGAAAAAGGCCTTATAGAAAAACTAAAGCAAATTCTTTATAGGGAACAATAAAGGTTTTCAATTATACAAAAAGATAATTTTTTAAAAAATCTGCAACAGAAACAAGAAAAATCATGTCACCGCAACTCCAGTAGCTGAAGTTGAATGGTTCTATGAAGACCTACAAGACCTTTCGGAACTAACACCCAAAAAAGATGTCTTTTTCATTATAGGGAACTGGAATGAAAAAGTAGGAAGTCAAGAAACCCCTGGAGTAACAGACAAACTTGGCTTTGGAGTACAGAATGAAGCAGGGCAAAGGCTAACAGAGTTTTGCCAAAAGAACACACTGGTCATAGCAAACACCCTCTTCCAACAACACAAGAGAACACTCTACATATGGACATCACCAGATGGTCAACACCGAAATCGGATTGATTATATTCTTTGCAGCCAAAGATGGAGAAGCTCTATACAGTCTGCAAAGAGACTGGGAGCTGACTGTGGCTCAGATCATGAACTCCTTATTGACAAATTCAGACTTAATTGAAGAAAGTGAGGAAAACAACTAGACCATTCAGGTATGACCTAAATCAAATCCCTTATGATTATACAGTAGAAGTTAGAAATAGATTTAAGGGACTAGATCTGATAGAGTGCCTGATGATCTATGGACGGAGGTTCGTGACATTGTACAGGAGACAGAAATCAAGACCACCCCAAGAAAAAGAAATGCTAAAAAGCAAAATGGCTGTCCGAGGAGGCCTTACAAATAGCTGTGAAGGGAAAGAGACACGGGTACCCCAATGTTCATCGCAGCACGGTTTATAATAGCCAGGACATGGAAGCAACCTAGATGCCCATCAGCAGATGAATGGATAAGAAAGCTGTGGTACATATACACAATGGAGTATTACTCAGCCATTAAAAAGAATACATTTGAATCAGTTCTAATGAGGTGGATGAAACTGGAGCCTATTATACAGAGTGAAGTAAGCCAGAAAGAAAAACACCAATACAGTATACTAATGCATATATATGGAATTTAGAAAGATGGTAACAATAACCCTGTGTATGAGACAGCAAAAGAAACACTGATGTATAGATCAGTCTTATGGACTCTGTGGGAGAGGGAGAGGGTGGGATGATTTGGGAGAATGGCATTGAAACATGTATAATATCATGTATGAAACGAGTCACCAGTCCAGGTTCAATGCACGATACTGGATGCTTGGGGCTGGTGCACTGGGACGACCCAGAGGGAGGGTATGGGGAAGGAGGAGGGAGGAGGGTTCAGGATGGGGAACACAGGTATACCTGTGGTGGATTAATTTTGATATTTGGCAAAACTAATACAATATTTTACAGTTTAAAAATAAAATAAAATTTTAAAAAAAGTTAAAAAAAAAAAAAAAAAAAACAAAGGAGAAAAGGAAATTACCTATCTGAATGCAGAGTTCCAAAGAATAGCAAGGAGAGATAAGAAAACCTTCCTCAACGATCAGTGCAAAGAAATAGAGGAAAATAATAGAATGGGAAAGACTAGAGATCTCTTCAAGAAAATTGGAGATACCAAGGAAACATTTCATGCAAAGATGGGCTCAATAAAGGACAGAAATGGTATGGACCTAACAGAAGCAGAAGATATTAAGAAGAGGTGGCAAGAATACACAGAAGAACTGTACAAAAAAGATATTCACAACTCAGATAATCATGATGGTATGATCACTCACACTCACCTAGAGCCAGACATCCTGGCATGTGAAGTCAAGTGGGCCTTAGGAAGCATCACTACAACCAAAGCTAGCAGAGGTGATGGAATTCCAATTGAGCTATTTTAAATCATAAAAGATGATGCTGTGGAAGTGCTGCACTCAATATGCCAGCAAATTTGGAAAACTCAGCAGTGGCCACAGGACTGGAAAAGGTCAATTTTCATTCCAATCCCAAAGAAAGGCAATTCCAAAGAATGCTCAAACTACCACACAATCGCATTCATCTCACACGCTAGTAAATTAGTGCTCAAAATTCTGCAAGCCAGGCTTCAGCAATACATGAACAGTGAACTTCCATATGTCCAAGCTGGTTTTAGAAAAGGCAGAGGAACCAAAGATCAAATTGCCAACATCTGCTGGATCATCAAAAAAGCAAGAGAGTTTTAGAAAAACTACTATTTCTGCTTTATTGACTATGCCAAAGCCTTTGATTGTGTAGATTACAATAAACTGTGGAAAATTCTGAATGAGATGGGAATACCAGACCACCTGACCTGCCTCTTGAGAAACCTGTATGCAGGTCAGGAAGCAACAGTTAGCACTGGACATGAAACAACAGACTGGTTCCAAATAGGAAAAGGAGTATGTCAAGGATGTATATTGTCACCCTGCTTATTTAACTTTCATGCAGAGTATATCATGAGAAATGCTGGGCTGGATGAAGCACAAGCTGGAATCAAGATTTCCGGGAGAAATATCAATAACCTCAGATATGCAGATGACACCACCCTTATGGCAGAAAGTAAAGAGGAACTTAAAAACCTCTTGATGAAAGTGAAAGTGGAGAGTGAAAAAGTTCGCTTAAAACTCAACATTCAGAAAACTAAGATCGCATCACTTCATGTAAAATAGATGGGGAAACAGTGTCAGACTTTATTTTTGGGGGCTCCAAAATCACTGCAGATGGTGATTGCAGCCATGAAATTAAAAGACACTCCTTGGAAGGAAAGTTATGACCAACCTAGACAGCATATTAAAAAACAGAGAGATTACTTTGTCAACAAAGGTCCGTCTAGTCAAAGCTATTGTTTTTCCAGTGGTCATGGATAGATATGAGAGTTGGATTATATAGAAAGCTGAGCACAGAAGAATTGATGCTTTTGAACTATGGTGTTGGAGAAGACTCTTGCGAGTCCCTTGGATTGCAAGGAGATCCAACCAGTACATCCTAAAGGAGATCAGTCCTGGGTGTTCATTGGAAGGACTGATGTTGAAGCTGAAACTGCTATACTTTGGCCCCCTGATGCAAAGAGCTGACTCATTGGAAAAGACCCTGATGCTGGGAAAGATTGAGGGCAGGAGGAGAAGGGGACAGCAGAGGATGAGATGGTTGGATGGCATGACCCACTCAATGGACATGGGTTTGAGTGGACTCTAGCAGTTGGTGATGGATAGGGAGGCCTGGCGTGCTGTGGTTCATGGAGTCCAAAGAGTTGGACATGAACTGAGAGACTGAACTGAAATTGAATTCCAGTATTGAAGTCTTAACTCCCTGTACCTCAGAATGGACTTTATTTGGAGATAAGGCCTTTAAAAAGATACTTAAGGTTAAATGAGGTTATATGGTGCATGCTTAGCTGTGTCTGACTCTGTGACCCTATGGACTGTAGCTCCTCTGGGTATAAGGTTTTCCTGGTAAGAATAATTAAGTTGCTTGCCATTTCCTCCTGCAGAGGATCTTGCAAACCCAAGGACTGAACTGACATCTCCTGCACTGGTAGGCAGATTCTTTACCACTAGAGATCTAGGTGGGCCCTAATCCAGTATGGGCTTCCCTTGTGGCTCAGCTGGTAAAGAATCCACCTGTAGTGCGGGAGACCTGGGTTTGATCCCTGGGTTGGGAAGATCCCCTGGAGAAGGGAAAGACTAGCCACTCCAGTATTTTGGCCTGGAGAATTCCATGGACTGTATAGTCATGGGATTGCAAAGAGTCTGACATGACTGAGAGACTTTCACTTTCACTTGTACTGGGGCTTCTCTGATAGCTCAGTTGTTAAAGAATCTACCTGAAATGCAGGAGACCCCAGTTTGATTCCAGGGTCAGGACGATCTGCTGGAGAAGGGATAGGCTACCTACTCCAGTGTTCTTGAGCCTCCTTGGTGGCTCAGCTGGTAAAGAATCCACCTGCAATGAGAGAGACCTAGGTTCAATCCCTGGGTTGAGAAGATCCCCTGGAGAAGGAGAAGGCTACCCATGCCAGTATTCTGGCCTGGAGAATTCCATGGACTGTATAGTCCTTGGGGTTGCAAAGAGTCAGACACGACTGAGCAACTTTCACTTTCAATCCATTATGAGAGGTGTCCTTATAAGAAGAGGAAATTTGAACACCAGGAATGCTCATGCACAAAGAAAAGGCCATGTGAAGACACCCATTTGCAACCCAAGAAGAGAGGGAAGCCTCAGAAGAAACCAAACTGGCCAACATCTTGATCTTGGGCTTCTAGCCTCCAGCACAGTGATAAAACAAAGTTTTGTTGTTTAATCCACTCCAGTGTGTTTTGTATAGCAGCCTTAGCAAATTAATGCATTGCCCAAGAGTACAACCCTTTCTCATTGCAGTCTCCATCTAATGACTGGTCAGTGAGAGGACCAAGTTCAGAGCTCTCCACGGGGTTTGCTGAGGTCTTCATAAAGGCTGATTTGTGGACAGCATCTTCCTCTTCCTGACTCAGTTTCCTCTCCTTCCCTTCCATGAGTATTAAATGAGAACACGCTCCCTAATAAACTTCTGAGAAACTGATCTCTAAGCCTTAATTTGCTCCCTAATGGTCCCATCCTGGGAGAGCTGGTGGCAGAATTAGTCTGAGAAAGTTGACCTTCAAACAGCATTTGTGAGTTGGATCAGCCCTCCCAGATGGTGATGCTAGAGAGAACCCATCACTGGTGATGGATAGAACAGATCGTCCCCCTATGGTGCTGGGCTGCACCCCACAGGCTGCAAACTCTGTACTTGCTAAGACTGAAGAAGGAACCCAGAGCCAACAATAGAGACATCAATGGCTTAACGGATAGGAAGATCTTGCACATCTGAAGCAAGGCCCAGCAGTGATACCCCACTGCGAGCGGAGGAATGCAGGCAGGGGAAGGTTACCAGTTATAGCAAGAGTTGACCTCTAGTTGACTCACTGGTTACCAGGGAAACCAACAAGCGCTCATGCCCCTCACCACCCCTTGATAAGCTATCACGGTGGAGATATTCCAATCTAAAGTTACAGCAGTCATTAGCTGAGACCGGGGGCAAGGGTAGAGGAAGGTCAGTCACACGAGTAGAATGTAAGATCAGTAGGCCCTGGCCTAGCAGGGGGGTGTACAGAGAGCAAGAGAATGGCCATTTTGAATGGTCTGACCATACACCTGGGTACTAAGAAATTATTAAAATTTTCACAGAAGATGAGCTAGCATGGGATCACAGTGAAAGAAAATGCACTAAAAGGGAAGACACAGTAGGTATCTGAGGTTAATGATGGGGTTGGGAGGAGAATAGAGAAATCTCTCATCCTTCATATCTAGAGGGGGTTGGTTTCAGGACCCAATGCAGATACCAAAATTTGCATATACTCAGCCCTCTGAATCTGTGGATGCAGATTTCATGGATACAGATGACCAATTTTAGATTTATTGAAAAAAATCCCATGCATGAGGGATTTTTTTTTTTTTTTTTTAACTAGAACATTGATTAGTAGGTGAGAATTGGTCAGAACTTCCAAGGGCAGCTTCTAATAAATTCCTGCATGCTAACCTCTTTCAGAGTCTGCTTCTCAGAGATCAGACTGTGTGACTCTGCCTTTTATCACTAATATGTGACTCTCCCAGAGTCATACTGTCTCCGTAAGGCTTCTCCAGAAAAGCTAATCATGAACATTTGGAGAACCCAAGAAGTACAGGATGACAAAAAATCTAAACACAGGTCACATTCCCACTTACTCACTTCACCATTACTCCAGCCTCCTCCCCACACCCGGGCACCCTCCTGGGGCTTGTATGCTAAATAGTCTAGCTTGTTTCTATCTTTGTGACGTTGGCTGAGCTTTGATTACCCTTAGTATTAGGGGACCAAAGAGAGTTACCGAAGCACCTTCATTTCTTTCAAGCATATTTCCTAGGGGAGTTAAATAGTTCCCTGACTCTTCAAGAGTGACCTAATACAAACTTTGAAGACAAAAACCCTCAAACAAATATATGACCTTGTCATATCTTTTCCATATATTTCTGATATTTTTCAGTAGAGATTTCTACTGAAAGCAAGAAAGCATTGGGTTTGTGGGTGAATATTGATCACATCTATAGATTTGTTCAATTCTGCTTATGCAGAGTTCTATGAATAGTTGCCAATGCTATCAAAGATTTTCAAGACTATGCCGGCAGGGTATTGGATCCCATGGCTGTCTTTTTGTTCTTTGTTTCTGATCCTTTTGATCTTATGGACTAGCAAACCTGCTGAAATCATAAAAATATGAAGTTTTTTTTGAAAAGCCATGTTGAGTGCAAAAATAAATATTTGGCAATGACATAAAAGCAAGCAAGAAAGGAAAGCACAATAAAAAGTTTAGCAAAAAAAATTACTGGATAAGAATTTCACTTTTTGAAAGTGTTTTTAAGTGACAGTATTCCAAGAAAATAAACCTAGCATAAACGTGGGGTGCCTCAGATATGAATAAACAGGAAAATAAAAATGGGCATTAAGTATAGCACACAGTGTTTACTTATGGAAATTCTGAAAAGGTAAACAGCAGAGAGCTAACACCACCACTTTAATAAATATCTCTTTTAAAACATTTCTACCAGGGCGGACAAGGACCAAAGAAAGTGTGTGCTTAGCAACAAAGAAATTGTGAAGTGTCTGACCCATCTCATTACCTGGGTTACATCAAAATAACCCAGTAGGTGTGTAGGGCTGTGACTGAAATTTTGAGCAGTAGTATTTGGGACCACTTCATAAAATTGCTGAAGTGCAGCCTGAAATATTGGCGTAAAATGTGGCAAGTGAGGAGCGATCCACACATGTTAATACCGTTTTTTTTTGTTTTTTTTTTAATAAGCCACTCCATTCTCAAAAGGAAAATCATGTCCATTCCTAGGGATGCTAATCCCCAACTAGTAACTAAGGGAATCCTATGTCATTAGGAGACAATGCATTAATATGTGGTATTATTTGTGACCACATCATGGCATGGGATTTTTTTACACTGATGGCAATAATTATCACAAACAAGAAGCACTGACCTCTCCTGGCTCTCCTATTACTTTTTTGAAAACTGATTTCTAACTTCTTTCACAGCTCTTCACTCTTTAAATATTTGAGGTCAACTCTCGATGTCTCTGTCCTCCCTGGGTAATCTCATTCCATTCTGGTTCAGTTTCTCCATGCTCAAATATGTATCTCTTACTGACCTTCTGAGCACAAGATTCAGATATTCAATTGCCAGTTGAATACATCTGATGGAAAGTCCCATGGGCAATTCAAATTCTTCGTGTCTGAAATAAAAGACCAGACTTCTGATCTCTTTTCCAACTTATCTCCAAACTTGCTATTATTCACATATGGCCTATTTCCATTAGCAACGTATCTTCAACATGTTTCTCCAGTCTTTCTCTTCTTACCACATCAGCTGTATCTGTTCTCTGTCAGTCTCTCCCCAGCTCTCAAGCAAAGCATATCAGAACTCTTCTAACAGGCTGTGCTCAGTTGCTGAGTTGTGTCTGACTCTTTGTGACCCCATGGACTGTAGCCCACCAGGCTCCTTTGTCCATGGGGATTCTCCAGGCAAGAATACTGGAGTAGGTTGCCTTCTCCAGGGGAGTCTTCCCAATCCAGGGGTAGAACCCGCCGTCTTTGCAAATCTCTTCCCTCTCCAATCCATCCCGAAACTTTGGATATAAACATTCCCACAAAAACACCCTTGATGTTTTTATGTCACTACAGAATAAAGTCCAAAGTATACACTGTAACTGACAAGGCCCTTTGTAACTGTCCAGTTATGTATCTGCTCATCCTTTGTAATCCTTTGTCAGGCCCCTGCACACACCTGTGAGCTTCTGAGCTTCTACTCCAGGTGTTCTCTTTTGTGTGCAGTATGTTTGTCCTTATTCTACACTTGATGAACTCCTTGAATTGCAGTTTAAACCTTAGGTGACCACCTCTTGGAAGCCATGGTTCTATATGGGCTTAGTTATCCACACAATCCATCTCATAGTGCAAAGCCATTTTGTACTTTCGTGTCATATGGCACTTGCGTTGTAATCACATTAATAATCTCTTTCTCACTCATTACAAAAAAGATCTTAGTTTTCTTTGCATCTACTCAGCTACACTAACCCTGGAGGAGGTCATGGCAACCCACTCCAGTGTTCTTGCCTGGAGAATCCCATGGACAGAGGAGCCTGGTCAGCTACAGTCCATGGGGTCACACAGAGTTGGACATGACTAAGTAGCAGTAGCAGCAGCTGTACTAAAATACTATTTTTCCCCCAGTTTTTATAAAGCTGAAACTCTGTTTTGAATACCTTTATTTGTCAGACCCTTGCTCTGAAAAAGTCAGGACCCAGAATTTTCTAGTGATGTATCATCAGCCAATGGCATTTATCTTCTCTTGCCAGGCTGTCACCTGGAACATCAATACCCCTCAACGGCTTCTGCACAACATACTCATCTCCCATCCTCTCTAACACATCACCTGCAAATTATTTCCAAATACAATTCACTATTTTTTGGTACTTAACTGAAGTGTGGCATGCTGCAGCCATGGGGTCACAAAGAGTCAGACATGACTTAGCAACTAAAGACAACAACACCAAATATAAAAAAAAATTAATTTCTTCATGATTACATTTATTACATTAACATATTCTTTCACAAATATGTATTTTGTGGTAAATGTGTTTGTTAAAACTTTAAAACCTGAAAAAAATCATAGGGATATTGATTGATGTGTATGTAATAGAAATGATGATAGAACTCAGCATTTGTATTTCTAATCTTTATAAAGTGAAAGTTATAGGCTTCTTCTAAAAATGTTTTTGAATGTCAGTCACATCATTTTCAGGACTGATCTATACATTTTTTTCTTCACATCTTTGTTTTTACAAACAAATTTTTCTGTTTTCATCAGACTTTTCCTGTAGTGAAATTCAATTTTTTTATAATTCTCTTTAAAGTTTAGCATGAACTACTTTCCTGTGATTTATGTGACAATTAAGGAAATTAAATTTCATATCTCTACCAAAAATATGTACATTCAAAATAGTAATTCAAATTAGAAGTCAGTATAACTTTAGCCTTTTAAATTGTAAACATCTTGAAGCACTTCAGTGTTCAATTTTCTGTTTAATGATGAGCATGAAAGTACATTGTCATTTATTTTGTGTATGCCTCTTAAGTATGAACATTTTCACATATATTTGTCTAGAAACAACACCAAAATTTAATACAGATTTAATCATAGTTTACGTAGAAGTATTATTTCAAATAATGCATAAAATGCCAGATGATTATAAGAATATTAAGATAGTACATACATAAAGCAACAATCATAGCCATCCTCATATAAATAAGATTATGATGAATTAATAACACTAAGATTACCAAGCCAAAAAAACTCATCTCATCTTACAGCATAAAGATTCAAGTGTAAATAAATATAAAACATTAATTCTTGTAAGATATGCAAGCATTTCTAACTAGGACCAATGTATATCTCAAAGTAATTGCTTCATTTTAAATCATTATATAATCATGTATGAATAGATGCATAATTTCAATTTCATAATTATCTTTTAATGGAAATAGTATCTTCATATTTAATTTCTTTTTCAATTTGCATATGCCTAAGGATAACAGAATGCATTCGAAGGAATTCCACCTAGGGTAGCAGAGCTTCAACTTAATAACAACAAGAAAAGGTTAATGTGGCACTCTGTGGTTAATTAAAGCAGAGTCCCCAGTAGTCTACTTCTTAATTAAAGAAATGTTCTAGGTAGAACATTCATTTTACCTTCGTTTTAGTTGTATTGGTCATGGTTTGCCAGCCTAAGTGTTGGAGAAGTGATTTCTCATCGTCCTGCACTCCATGTGCCTTCATGATCAAGGAAAACTTACTTTTCATCCACAGACAATGCCCTTCCTCTGCAATCAAATACTCATTCATCCCTTCTGCTGCTGCTGCTGCTGCATCGCTTCAGTCGTGTCCAACTCTGTGCGACCCCATAGACGGAAGCCCACCAGGCTCCCCCATCCCTGGGATTCTCCAGGCAAGAACACTGGAGTGGGTTGCCGTTTCCTTCTCCAATGCATGAAAGTCAAAAGTGATAAATTGTAAAAGTGTAAATTGATACAGCCTCTATTGAAGACAGTATGGACGTTCCTTAAAAAAACCAGGAATAACACCACCATGCTGCTGCTGCTGCTGTAGCTGCTAAGTCACTTGAGTCGTGTCCGACTCTGTGTGACCCCAGAGATGGCAGCCCACCAGGCTCCTCCGTCCCTGGGATTCTCCAGGCAAGAACACTGGAGTAGGTTGCCATTTCCTTCTCCAATGCATGAAAGTGAAAAATGAAAGTGAAGTTGCTCAGTCGTATCCGACTCTTAGTGACCCCATGGACTGCAGCCTACCAGGCTCTTCCATCCATGGGATTTTCCAGGCAAAAGTACTGGAGTGGGGTACCATTGCCTTACTCATCTCTTTAGCACCCCAGCCCCCATCCTCTGTCCACAGAAGGCATTATGACATATTTGTTTTAACCCAGTTGATTAGATAATATCCTTATAACACAGCTCAACTCATTTACCTCAGCATATAAATATTCCCCCTTAAGTATCTGAACACAAACACACATTATGAGACCCCATCTCTTAACTCTTAGTACCATAAATTGGTTGGCCATGTGTCCTGCTGTATCCCTACTATTGTGGCAAAATTATTAATAGTGCTCCCTTTCATTCTCAAAGGTGACCTTGTCTGAAAATTGTGATGGGCACAATAATGTCCCCCAAGATATCCATGCTCTAATTCCTATAATGTTTATGTCATCTTACATGACAAAGGGATTTTGCAAATGTGACTAACAGTGTGGACCTCAAGAGGTAGAGGTTATCCTGGTTTGGCTGGGTTGACCCAACTAGTAAATCCTTGAAAGCACGGAATCTTTCTAAGGTGAGTCAGAAAAATAAGGCAGAAAAGGAAGGAGGAAAGATTCCAAGCATGAGAGGGACTCAACCTATCTTTGCTGGATGGAAATGATGGCAGGAACAAGAGCCAAGAAATGTGGGTAGCCTGGAGATGCTGGGAACAGTCCTCTGCTCACAGCCAGCAAAGAAAGGGGAACCTTAGTCTGACAACCTTGAGGAACTGAATTCTGCCAATAACCCAAATAAAAAATGCTCATTTAGCCTGATGAGACCTATATTATATTTTTATCTACAGAACTGTAAGATGATCTGTTTAAGCTACTAAGTAAGTGTACAATAACATCTTAGGTCAGTATATTGGTCACCTTAGGCTGGTATAGAAAACACCACAGACTAGGTATCTTAGAAACATTTATCTTTCACATGTCCAAGATCAAGTCTGGCAGATGTATTTCCTGGTGAGAATTCCCTACTGACTTACAGAAGGTCACCTTCTCACAGTGTCTTCACTGGGTTCTCTTTTCTCTTATAAGGACAGTGATCCCTTTGTGAGGACCCCACCCTCATGATCTCACTGGAACCTAATTACCTCCCAAATTGCCCACCTCCAATTACCATCACATTGCAGGTTAGGGCTTCAACATATGAATTTTGGGGGTCAAACATTTAGTCCCTACAGCAGTAGAAAATGAATACAGACATTAATTCAATTCAGTGGTCACCCTAGTCAGGAAGCTGTGTCATAGCAATGAATACAAAACCTGCATAGTAGGAGCCCAAATTATAAACCAACTTTAAGCATCAGACTGAGTGCAGGGTGTAGAGAAATCCCACCCTTCCATCCCCTGAAGTATCTGATGCCACATCCCCAGGTTTCAAAAAGAGAATGGGAGTGTGTATTTCATATACAGCAAGCTATCAGGTGGTGCTGGTTTTATGCTATTAGATGTTAAAATTTAATTTCATCTCTTCGGGAGAACTAGTTTATAGATGCATAGAGAATGACAATGTTGGCATTTTTGAGAGCATCATAACAGTTGAATGAAGGAGTTATATGAAAGAAGAAAGCATTTAAGTGTTTGAATAAAGCTGCTTCAGCTGCTGTGGATTTTCACTGAACAAGTGCTACCTTCTTTGACTGCTGTTTCAGGCTCTTCTTCAATATTCTAGAATTCAATCTCTTTAGTTTTTTATCAACTCACTTATTGTTAAATAGGCTTCTGTGATGATTCAGTGGTAAAAAAAATCCGCCTGCAGTGCAGGAGATGGATTCAATTCCTGGGTTGGGAAGATCCCTTGGAGGAGGAATGGCAACCCACTTTAGTATTCTATCCTGGAAAATCCCATTTACAGAGGAGCCTGATGGGCTACAGCCCATGTGGTCACAAAGAGGACTGAGCAGTTATGCCTACCTACCTATTGTAAAACAATAAAGTCCATTTCTTCAGGAAATAATATTTCTCCTTAGGGGAAAGTGTATACATAATTAAAACATCCCAAGTTGGAAATTGAGTGTCAAATTGTATATTGAAAACAAATAATAATTAAAAAATTATTCTATTTTGGTAGAGTCTATAAGGTGCTAATGGTCTAGCGGTTTTCCCTACTTTCTTCAATTTTAGTCTGAATTTGGCAATAGGAGTTCATGATCTGAGCCACAGTCAGCTCCTGGTCTGTTTTTGCTGATTGTATAGAGCTTCTCCATCTTTGGCTGCAAGGAATATAATCAATCTGATTTCAGTGTGGACGATCTGGTGATGTCCATGTGAGAGTGTTCTCTTGTGTTGTTGGAAGAGGGTGTTTGCTATGACCAGTGTGTTCTCTTGGCGAAACTCTATTAGTCTTTGCCCTGCTTAATTCTGTACTCCAAGGCCAAATTTGCCTGTTACTCCAGGTGTTTCTTGACTTCCTACTTTTGCATTCCAGTCCCCTATAATGAAAAGAATACCTTTTTTGGGTGTTAGTTCTAAAAGGTCTTGTAGGTCTTCATAGAAACATTCAACTTCAGCTTCTTCAGCATTACTAGTCGGGGCATAGGCTTGGATTACTGTGATATTGAATGGTTTGCCTTGGAAACGAACAGAAATCATTCTGTCATTTTTGAGATTGCATCCAAGTACTACATTTTGGACTCTTTTGTTGACCATGATGGTTACTCCATTTCTTCTAAATCAAATCCCTTATGATTATACAGTGGAAGTGAGAAATAGATTTAAGGGACTAGATCTGATACATAGAGTGCCTCATGAACTATGGACGGAGGTTCGTGACATTGTACAGGAGACAGGGATCAAGACCATCCTCATGGAAAAGAGATGCAAAAAAGCAAAATGGCTATCTGGGGAGGCCTTACAAATAGCTGTGAAAAGAAGAGAAGCGAAAAGCAAAGGAGAAAAGGAAAGATATAAGCATCTGAATGCAGAGATCCAAAGAATAGCAAGAAGAGATAAGAAAGTCTTCCTCAGCGACCAATGCAAACAAATAGAGGAAAACAACAGAATGGTAAAGACTAGAGATATCTTCAAGAAAATCGGAGATAACAAGGGGACATTTTGTGCAAAGATGGGCTCGATAAAAGACAGAAATGGTATGGACCTAACAGAAGCAGAAGATATTAAGAAGAGGTGGCAAGAATACACAGAAAAACTGTACAAAAAAAGAGCTTCACGACCCAAATAATCACGATGGTGTGATCACTCACCTAGAGCCAGACACCCTGGAATGTGAAGTCAAGTGGGCCTTAGAAAGCATCACTATGAACAAAGCTAGTGGAGGTGATGGAATTCCAGTTGAGCTATTCCAAATCCTGGAAGAATATGCTGTGAAAGTGCTGCAATCAATATGTCAGCAAATTTGGAAAACTCAGCAGTGGCCACAGGACTGGAAAAGGTCAGTTTTCATTCCAATCCAAAGAAAGGCAATGAATGCTCAAACTACCACACAATTGCACTCATCTCACATGCTAGTAAAGTAATGCTGAAAATTCTCCAAGCCAGGCTTCAGCAATACGTGAACTGTGAACTTCCAGACGTTCAAGCTGGTTTTAGAAAAGGCAGAGAAACCAGAGATCAAATTGCCAACATCCGCTGGATCATCAAAAAAGCAAGAGAGTTCCAGAAAAACATCTATTTCTGCTTTATTGACTATGCCAACGCTTTTGACTGTGTGGATCACAATAAACTGGAAAATTCTGAAAGAGATGGGAATACCGGACCACCTGACCTGCCTCTTGAGAAACCTATATGCAGGTCAGGAAGCAACAGTTAGAACTGGACATGGAACAACAGACAGGTTCAAAACAGGAAAAGGAGTACGTCAAGGCTGTATATTGTCACCCTGCTTATTTAACTTATATGCAGAGTACATCATGAGAAATGCTGAGCTGAAGGAAGCACAAGCTGGAATCAAGATTGCTGGGAGAAATACCAATAACCTCAGATATGCAGATGACACCACCCTTAGGGCAGAAAGTGAAGAGGAACTAAAAAGCCTCTCGATGAAAGTGAAAGAGGAGAGTGAAAAAGTTGGCTTAAAGCTCAACATTCAGAAAACTAAGATCATGGCATGTGGTCCCATCACTTCATGGGAAATAGATGGGGAAACAGTGGAAACGGTGTCAGACTTTATTTTTGGGGGCTCCAAAATCACTTTAGATGGTGATGCAGCCATGAAATTAAAAGACACTCTCTCCTTGGAAGGAAAGTTATGACCAACCTAGATAGCATATTCAAAAGCAGAGACATTACTTTCCCAACAAAGATCTGTCTAGTCAAGGCTATGGTTTTTCCAGTGGTCATATATGGATGTGAAAATTGGACTGTGATGAAAGCTGAGCACCGAAGAATTGATGCTTTTGAACTGTGGTGTTGGAGAAGACTCTTCAGAGTCCCTTGGACTGCAAGGAGATCCAACCAGTACATCCTAAAGGAGATCAGTCCTGGGTATTCTTTGGAAGGAGTGATGCTAAAGCTGAAACTCCAATACTTTGGCCAGCTCATGTGAAGAGTTGACTCATTGGAAAAGACTCTGATGCTGGGAGGGATGGAGGGCAGGAGGAGAAGGGGACGACAGAGGATGAGATGGGTGGATGACATCCACGACTCGATGGACATGAGTTTTGCTGAACTCCGGGAGATGGTGATGGACAGGGAGGCCTGGTGTGCTTCGATTCGTGGGGTCGCAAAGAGTCAGACACGATTGAGCGACTGAACTGAACTGATAAGGTGCTAAAGAAAGATTCTTAGCTACCCTGAGAGATGGATTATATGGGAAAAGATGTGGGGATTGGGGAGTGGGGCTTGTGTGGAGATGAGGGAAACTGAAGACGGATGTAAGACATATCAGAAAGTGAGCCAGCCTGGGTCCTGCCCACGTCCCACCTCTGTGGTTGTCCCAGAGTGGTCCCAAACCAGCAGCACTGGTATCATCTGGGACCCAGCAAAAAAATGCCAATTCTTGGGGCCCCTCCTCGACCTCTCGAATCAGGAACTCTGGAGGTGGAGTCCAATAACCACATTTTAACAATTCAGCTGTGAGCTAATGTTTGAGAAGTTCTCTTAACGACACACAGCAAACCCCAACTGTATACCTTCTAAATCAATCTCTTTAGCTTTTGCCAAAGTTGCCTTGTGAGGCACCTTCGGGAATATAAACACAGGGTCCATTGAGTAGGTGGCTGCAGCTGGAAGAGGTTCTTTTAGGGAACTATGTACTCATGGTTTGGGAGGCTTCCCAGGTGGCGCTAGTGGTAAAGAATCTATTTGCCAGTACAGGAGATGCAGGAGATGCTGGTTCGATCCCTGGGTCGGGAAGATCCCCTGGAAGAAGAAATGGCAAGCCATTCCAGTATTCTTGCCTGCAAAAATTCCATGTACATAGAAGCCTGGTGAGCTACAGTCCACAGGGTCCACAAAGAGTCAGAGAAGACTGAGCGACTGAGCACACTCATGGACTTAGAGTTCCTGTTGTAAGTCAAAGGAGGTTTTTTAACACAGCAGGTGCTCAATAAATGCAAAATAATAATTAAAGTTGATGATATGTTAGCATTTATTATAGACAGGAATCCAAAAGAAGAGACAAATTAATTGTATCTATTTGGTCTTAAAGTTTATTCTACCTGCTTTCTACATTCTCATTTCAGATTCCAAGTCATTTACTTGCATGATAACAATATTGTAGTGAAAAAGAGTTTGTAAATATACAGATGGTGATGCATATGTCTGTTTGCTTCCCTTCCAGTTAATATATTGAAACACAATATAGATTGATTTGTCTATCATCTCTTTATTTTCTTGATAAAAAATATTGACCTTTATCACATATGCCTTGAACTGCAATAGTCTCCCAATTTGCTAAAGAGTGTCTTGAAAATACCCAAATCATGGAAAGCTAGTGATGTTAGACTTAAGAAATTTAGCACTTGAAAATAAAAGTATGGTTAGAACATTCTAGCTTTTAGGGTGCATAATGTATCAGAAAAATGTTAAGGAAGAAAATGATAACTCAGCATGGAGTTCTTAATGATGGCAAATAATTAAAAGATTTTTAGAAAGAATGGCAGCAAATAGAGCCTATCCAATTAAGAATTTTAAACACAGCCTAAGTTTCTTGTAATGTTTATTGGTTTCAATATATTTTAGGCTGAGATATTGTTAATTAATATATTGCCCTTTTAAAATGTTAAGGCTGTTTCACTGTGTACCTTTAATTGTTAACACCAATTTTCTTTGTTGTGTACAGTTTGAAAGATTTGAATATTTTAATTTTTATGACTAACCAATATTCCAATAAGCAATAACCAATTAATCAATGTAATATATAACTAAAAGCAGTGCCAATAGTAAGTGAAAAATTATAGGAAAATTTGGGTTTTAAAACTCATGACCAAGTTTGTGAATTTTAAAAGCTGGAAAAGATACAGAGGTGGTTCCTAGGGTATTAATAAGAAATTGCTTAATTTGGAGTTCCCACATATACCACAGAATCATAATACTCAGATTAGTATAGGACAATATTCATTATCTTCAAAATCATTAAAGGCTCAAATGTCAATTCTCAGGAAACCCTCCCTGAAATCAAGTGCAACTTCCATGACCCTCCATTCTTTCTCATAAATACCTCTGCTATAGTACATAACAGAGTAGATAGTAGTACTCATGTATTACTGTAAATTCTAGGTGACTTCTCTGCTTTGACTCCTGCATTCATGTGTCCAGCGTTTCATGATCACTTTTGTCTTCTATTTCCAGTGTCCAGCAAAGTAGTTGATAGGTTGTATAATCTAAATATAATTTTGGAATGGGTGAATGAATCAGTGCTTTTATCTAATGCATACAAATATGGTTAACATTTAAAATCAAATATGGATGATAAGACAGTGCTTGCCACAACCTCATGCTTTTGACTTTTGTATTGAAGATTTGTAAAAGTTTTGTGGTTGGAGAAATTTTTTAAAAGTCTAGTAATTTTGCAATATAATGCACAAAATAATGCATTTCTTTCTTTTTTTTTAATTTTATTTTATTTTTAACCTTTACAATATTGTATTAGTTTTGCCAAATATCGAAATGAATCCGCCACAGGTATGCCTGTGTTCCCCATCCTGAACCCTCCTCCCTCCTCCCTCCCCATACCCTCCCTCTGGGTCGTCCCAGTGCACCAGCCCCAAGCATCCAGTATCGTACATCGAACCTGGACTGGTGACTCGTTTCATACATGATATGATACATGTTTCAATGCCATTCTCCCAAATCTCCCCACCCTCTCCCTATCCCACAGAGTCCATAAGACTGATCTATACATCAGTGTCTCTTTAGCTGTCTCGTATACAGGGTAATTAATACCATCTTTCTAAATTCCATATATATGCGTTAGTATACTGTATTGGTGTTTTTCTTTCTGGCTTACTTCACTCTGTATAATAGGCTCCAGTTTCATCCACCTCATTAGAACTGATTCAAATGTATTCTTTTTAATGGCTAAGTAATACTCCATTGTGTATATGTACCACTGCTTTCTTATCCATTCATCTGCTGATGGGCATCTAGGTTGCTTCCATGTCCTGGCTATTATAAACAGTGCTGCGATGAACATTGGGGTGCACGTGTCTCTTTCCCTTCTGGTTTCCTTAGTGTGTATGCCCAACAATGGGATTGCTGGATCATAAGGCAGTTCTATTTCCAGTTTTTTAAGGAATCTCCACACTGTTCTCCATAGTGGCTGTACTAGTTTGCATTCCCACCAACAGTGTAAGAGGGTTCCCTTTTCTCCACACCCTCTCCAGCATTTATTGCTTGTAGACTCTTGGATCACAGCCATCCTGACTGGCGTGAAATGGTACCTCATAGTGGTTTTGATTTGCATTTCTCTGATAATGAGTGATGTTGAGCATCTTTTCATGTGTTTGTTAGCCATCTGTATGTCTTCTTTGGAGCTAATTGCATTGAATTCTACTGTCTCTAGTGAAACAGAAATTACTCATGGTTATATTCAATGAGTACAAGTAAACCATATCTCTGACTGCTGCCCATCTTTGTTTTCTCTTCCCAATTTTTTCTCAATCTTATTTTATTGGAAGATGATTCTATACTCTTTGAATAACTTATTCTAATATTAATATAATCTGTAGTGACAAATTCTGAACTAAGAACTGAGGTGCTATGTTTCTAATACTGAAAGCCTGCTTAAGGCAGTGAGGGAAAAGTAAAGCGTATCACTGACTTTTGTTTTATTTATGTCTGACATTTTCCCAAACACTTTATTTTATCTTTTTGTTGTTTTTTTTAATATAAATTTATTTATTTTAATTGGAGGTTTTAAATTTTTTTATTTTTTTTTTTTTGGGAAAGCAACAGATGGTTTTATATGATACCTCATGACTGCTCCAATTATGGTTTACTTTATTTTCTGTGCAGACTCTTAATTTTTTGTTCCTAAAATTAAAATTAGCAAAGGAAGACTGTTTTTCTCCTTAACTCCACTCTCCTTGATTTTCTTGCTGAAGTGTAATTGACATGTAATATTTGGTTAAGCCAGCTGGACTGCATAGTGATTTGACCTTTGTATACATGGCTTCATTGTCACCACAATAAGTCTGTTGTGTCTCTTAAGGGCTCTTGAATGACCTGAAGTCATAAATCGCTACACTGCTAACTCCCAGCTGTAACATCAAAACAGCTTTTTTATTTTCATCTTCAAAAGCTTCCTCTGAGAGTATTTTCAGAAAAGTTTCAGCACTGTTACTTGAAAGTTGGGATTGCAGGTTATGTATGAAATATGAGGAAATTTTCAAAATATAAAAATTGCAGGAACCACCTTGTACAGAAGCTGAATGGGGGAGAAATTTTTGTGGGAATGGTTTTGATGCTTCTCAGCCTTGGGCTTGTATGCATTTTATATGAGGCTTTATATTTGCTGCTTATGGAACCAAATAAGTTCTCCAAAGTTGAAAAAACAAGTCAAGATATATTTTCCTCTTAAAATATACATGTTGACAAAACTGGGACATTTTTGCTTCTCTCTGTGTCTTATAAGTTACAAGCAAAGGAACTTGAGGTAAATCCATGCCACATCCCGTTTAAGGAAAAAGTTTTAGAATGTCTTTTTAAGTATTTTAGATTAGATACACAAACAATTCCTTAAATCCCCTCAGGGGTCATGAGATCTGAGGCTTTAGAAAGGCTAAACCTCTGTTCTGTTCTTTGTTTCTGCTTGTCACCAGAAAATGCGTAACAAATATTCTTTCCTGAAGGAAATAGACCCAGAAACATCCTTATGTTTCTATCAAGTTTCTTTCAAGTTTCTATCAAGATGTTTATTTTGGATGCTATACAGAAATAGAAAGAAAACATGGTCAGATATACAGGTGTTGCAGCCTCCATTTTCCATAAAACCTCCCTCCCTCCACCAAAAACATTTTTTTTTTTTTAATAATATGGGAAAATAGAATACAAAACAAAAACACAGTTTTGTAGTCAGAGGTGGATTCAAGTCCTAATTCTACCACCAAGCTAAGTGATGTTTGGCAAAATATTTAACCTCTGTAACCTTCATGTGAAGAAAGCTGAGTGCCGAAGAATTGATGCTTTTGAACTGTGGTGTTGGAGAAGACTCTTGAGAGTCCCTTGGACTACAAGGAGATCCAACCAGTCCATCCTAAAGGAGACCAGTCCTGGGTGTTCATTGGAAGGACTGATACTGAGGCTGAAACTCTAATACTTGGGCACCTCATATGAAGAGTTGACTCATTGGAAAAGACCCTGATGCTGGGAGGGATTGGGGGCAGGAGGAGAAGGGGATGACAGAGGATGAGATGGCTGGATGGCATCACTGACTCGATGGACGTGAGTCTGAGTGAACGCCAGGAGTTGGTGATGGACAGGGAGGCCTGGCGTGCTGCGATTCATGGGGTCACAAAGGGTCAGACACGACTGAGCAACTGAACTGAACTGAACCTTCACGTACTCAGTTCTGTCGCCATTCTTCCCTTTCTCTGTTGATGTGGGTTTGTACAAAACCATGGATGGTCTCCCTCTGGGGAGATGTCTGTGATGTACTCAGCTGTGTCCGACTCTGTGACCCCATGGCTCCTCTCTCCATGAGATTTTCCAGGCAAGAATACTGGAGTGGGTAGCCATTTCCTTCTCCAGGGGATCTTGCTGTATCATGGAACCATATCTCCTGCATTGGCAGGTGGATTCTTTACCATAGGGAAGCCCATGTGGTAATACTATCCTGGAATATAAAATAAGACAGTGGAGGTGAACAATCCCTATTTATCCTATTGACACAACATTTGTATTTTCTCACTTTCCATCTGAGTCCATGTCCTTCTGTGAACAATTTCTGCTTGATATTCTGTCAGTAGATGTAGTAAGAATTAACTCTTATTTTCCAAGTAAATATAACATTTTTGACTAATTCATCTGTTTATCTTCCTATATCGACTTTTGCCAAAAATAGCTTTGTTATATGGCAGCAAGTCTTCTTAGGAGCAGAAGTCAAAATGACTTCTACTTAAATCTTTGTCTGTCTCTTTGGCTTTATAAATCCTGATACTTACAGCATGTTTTTCAACCTTAAAACTGTTTTTATTTTGTTTACTGTGTGTCTCAGTATTAAGACCTCACTTTGACAGATAAGCATTTCTGTCCAGTCTTTGTTCAGCTCAGGGCAGGTTTCCAGGCTGCATTTCCTTAGTGCGTTAAAAGATCAGGGTAAAAGACTTCGGGTTGCTCGTAATACCATTAGGAGATTCTGCTGAACTCTGTGTTATCAAGCATTAACAGTTTCAAATATAGACTATATTGGTAGAAAATCTATATCAATATGAAATGCAAAATATTTGAAGATAAATTTAACAAAATACAGACAAGACTTCTACCCAAATAATGGTAAAATTCACTGAGATAATTAAAGGTAAATAAATGGGAATATACCAGTTTCATGGACTGGAAGGCTGAATACTCTTAAGATGTCAGTTTTCCCCAAGTAGTTCTATAAATTCAATGCAATCCTAGTTAAAATCCCAGTAAGCTGCAATGTATATATTAATAAATGGATTATAAAATTTACTTTAAAATGCAAATGACTTACAAAAAAGAAAAATTATTTTAAGGCTGAATATAAATATGATTTGTATAATAATAAATATAGATCAATTGAATAGAGTCTAGAAATAACTTACTCCAGTACTCTTGCTTGGAAAATCCCATGGACAGAGGAGCCTGGTGGGCTGCAATCCATAGGATTGCTAAGAGTCAGACACGACTGAGCGACTTCACTTTCACTTTTCACTTTCATGCATTGGAGAAGGAAATGGCAACCCACTCCAGTGTTCTTGCTTGGAGAATCCCAGGGATGGGGGAGCCTGGTGGGCTGCCGTCTATGGGGTCGCACAGAGTCGGACACAACTGAAGCAACTTAGCAGCAGCAGGAGCAGCAGCATAGTGTAGGTTAAGACCAAAGATAATTCAATGAGGAAATGATAAACTTTTCAATAAATGATACTGAAACATTTAGATATCTATATGGAAAAGCTATGAGCCTTGACCATAACTTTTATAACATACCTAAAAATTTACTCAAAATAAGGCATAAATAAGATATATTGTAAAAACTAAAATTATAAATATTTTAGAAGAAAACAGAAATCTTTCAACTTTGGAGTACAATAATTTCTTAGGAAACAAACCATAAAAAAATAATGAATTTGATCTCATCAAAATTAAAATCTTCTTAATTTGAAAGACACGATTTCAAATGAATGATGCTCTTTGGAAGACATGATTAATAAAAAGGCAAGGTATGAATGGGAAGAAATATTTAAATCCACGTATCCGATATGTATTGCAGTTCAGTTCAGTCACTCAGTCATGTCTAACTCTTTGCAACCCCATGAATCACAGCACGCCAGGCCTCCCTGTCCATCACCAACTCCCGGAGTATACTCAAACTCGTGTCTGTTGAGTCGGTGATGCCATCCAGCCATCTCATCCTCTGTTGTCCCCTTCTCCTCCTGCCCCCAATCCTTCCCAGCATCAGGGTCTTTTCCAATGAGTCAACTCTTCACATGAGGTGACCAAAGTATTGGAGTTTCAGTTTCAGCATCAGTCCTTCCAATGAACACCCAGGGCTGATCTCCTTAGAATGGACTGGTTGGATCTCCTTGCAGTCCAAGGGACTCTTAAGAATCTTCTCCAACACCACAGTTCAAAAGCATCAATTCTTCGGCTCTCAGCTTTCTTCACAGTCCAACTCTCATGTCCATACATGACCACTGGAAAAACCATAGCCTTGACTAGACGGACCTTTGTTGGCAAAGTAATATCTCTGCTTTTTAATATGTTATCTAGGTTGGTCATAACTTTCCTTCCAAGGAGTAAGCGTCTTTTAATTTCATAGCTGCAGTCACCATCTGCAGTGATTTTGGAGCCACAAAAAATTAAGTCTGACACTGTTTACACTGTTTCCCCTTCTACTTCCCATGAAGTGATGGGACCAGATGCCATGATCTTAGTTTTCTGAATGTTGAGCTTTAAGCCAACCTTTTCACTCTTCTCTTTCACTTTCATCAAGAGGCTTTTTAGTTCCTCTTCACTTTCTGCCATAAGGGTGGTGTCATCTGCATATCTGAGGTTATTGATATTTCTCCCAGCAATCTTGATTCCAGCTTGTGCTTCTTCCAGCCCAGTGTTTCTCATGATGTACTCTGCATATAAGTTAAATAAGCAGGGTGACAATATACAACCTTGACATACTCCTTTTCCTGTTTGGAACTAGTCTGTTGTTCCATGCAGACTTGTATCCATAATATATAAAGAACACGTACAACTCACAAGAGAAAAATCCATTTATAAATTGGCAAAAGAGTTGAATAGATGTTTCACAAAAAATAGAAATTATTAATAAGCATATACAAAAATTTTCATTATAAATTTTCATTGGGAAAATTAATGCTAAAATGATAAACTGCAATAGACCCATTAGAATGGCTAACATGAAAAGGCTTAACAATATATCAGGTATTGGCAAGGATGTGGGGAACTGGAATTCTCAGACATTGTTAGTGGGAATGTGAAATGAAACAATTACTCCAATAAACAATTTGGCATTTTCCTGTAAAGTTAATCAAACTCATCATTCAACCCCAAAACTCTAGATCCACATGTTGAACCAAGAGACATCAAACTTTATATCCAAACAATAATTGTACATGAGCGCTACAGTAGTAATACTTCTGAATTCAAAACATCACGAATGTCCATTGTCATGTAGGCAGATAGGCAAACTGGTATTTCAAACAACAGAATAAAAAAGGAACTAAATACTATTTCTCTAACAAAATATGGGAATTTCAAAATCCTTATGAAGGTGAAGCTGAAGCTCCAGTACTTTGGCCACCAGATGCAAAGAGCTGGTTCATTAGAAAAGACTCTGGTGCTGGGAAAGATTGAGGGCGGGAGGAGAAGGGGATGGCACAGGATGAGGTGGTTGTATGGCATCATCAACTCAATGGACGTGAGTGTGAGCAAGCGCCAGGAGATGGTGAAGGATGAGGAAGCCTGGCATGCTGCAGTCCATGGGGTCGCAGAGTTGGACGTGATTGAATGACTGAACAACAATGAGAGTGAAAGAAGTCAAAGACAAAAGAGTACACATTGCTTGACCCCATTGGTATGAAATTCTAGAACAGGTGAAATTTGTCATAATGAAAAGCAGATCTGTGGTTGCCTGATTCTGGATTTGGGAAATGCTGTTGATTGCAAAGGGCATGAGGGCAGGTGATGAAATTCTGTATCTTGATTGTAATGATGATTCTACAGCCATGTACAGTTTTCAGAACTCCTTGAACTGATTACTTAATATGCATTTTATTGTACTCAAATTACATGATGATAAAGTTGATTAAACAGAGAAAATGAAAGAGGAGGAACAGGAAAAGGAAAAGAAGTGCATGCCAGACCCAGTTCTGTCATGGAGAGGAGCTGTTTTTCTCACATAATCAGAAGAGTAGGTGGTGCTAGTGATAAAGAATCCGCCTGTCAGTGCACGAGACATAAGAAATGAGGATTTGATCCCTGAGTTGGGAAGATCCTCTGGAGAAGGGCATGGCCACCCACTCTGGTATTCTTGTCTGGAGAATCCCACAGACAGAGAAGGTTGGAGGGCCACAGTCCATGGGGTCACAAAGAGTCAGATACAACTGAAGTGACTGAGCACGCATGCATGCAGAAGGGTAAGCGGTGCCCTGCTTCCTTGGGAGAGTCCTTAGAGGCAAGATTCCTGAGATAAAGGTTTGTGGAGTACTCTTAGTCAGATGAACCCGAGACAGTCACAGAAGTTCCTGTGGCCCAGCAAGCCTTGGAAGCAGCAGAATTGTCCCCTGCCTGGAGAGCGATGAGGGGTTAGAAGCCTTTAGCCGACCTCACAGAGCATTATGTAACTTGGCGTGGTGGAGAAGGAGCAGATAAATCTCTTGCAGAGCAGAGGACAGCAAGGAACTCTCTGAGAGGAAAGAGAGGTGACCCAGTGACCTGGGTGTGCGCTGACAATTAGGGGCAAGCGTGATGCCTGCCGTGCCAGCATACAGAGGACGAGGGCCAAGTCCTCACAGTGCCAAAGACTGGGATGATGATACCCTTTCAAACCTCAGACAAAATTCCCAAACTCTCACCTCACAAAATGGGCCGAGGCACCTAAGAGAAACTGGGGTGAGTCTGACAAAAATAAATTCCATCCGTCTCACCTGAGGTTTAAACCCAGATTTGTGCTGTATGGAACTGTGACCCTCAAAGGAATGTTCATTTGTAGATAGGAGTTTTCCTTCTGCTTTTAATGAAGAACATAATAGAAGTCCCTAGTATTTAAAAAGTCATCCCCTTAGGTTAGTACTCTCATTTTACAAAAATCTATACGATCAATAAACAGTACTGGAACTTTGAAAATGTATTTTTATAATGATAAGAAATCCTGGGGTTCCGACTTACTTTCAACTCCACTGTGGGTGCCTACCTGTCACAAAAATGATTACGTAGCATGGTTCGTCTTATGCCAGCCCTGGGAGACTTTGTGCCAATCAGGCACAGCTGGTATGGAACGCCCATTGCCAGCCTGTTGCCACAGAAGCCCTTTGACAGACCAGAGGGGCAGCTTGTTGAGAAGAGGTGGCAGGAACATGAAGGGAGAAAGAAAGGAGTAGAAACATGGTAGCTTTTACAGGAATTGCAAGAAGAATCAATCATTTCATGTCTTGACGATCAGCTTTTGAATTTGTCTTTCATTATGTATTTATTTGTTTATTTTTGGCTGCTCTGGGACCTCGCTGCTGTGCTCAGGCTTTCTCTAGTTGCAGCGAACGGGGGCTACTCTCTAACTGTGAAGCAGGGACTTATTCTGGTGGCTTCTTTTGTTGCAAAGCACGGACTCTAGGCTGCGGGCGTCAGTAGTTATGGCTCGCAGGCTCTACAGTGTGATGAATGCCCCAAATCTATGTTAATATATGTGATTCCTACTTCACAAAACAAGTCAGATCCTCCAGGGAAGATGCACGGAGGAAGTGACATAACTCTCAGGATATTGCAAATGAAAGATATCAGAAATATGTGTAAGTAGTTGCCCTCAGTGCAAGGAAGCATCAGATAGGAGGCAGGATTAACCCTGGGTAGTTACAGGTGATAAATGGCCCGTGAGGGATCATTGCTTCTACTCCACATTGTTTCCAAGTTATTTCTATACATAAAATTGTAGTAGCCCCAGAGTGGCTACATATGAAACCCAGTTCTGTGTTCATATCAATTTTTGGTTTCTTATTCCTTATTCTGTAATTTATTGCATAGTTAACAATGGATAAACAGTTTTTTTTTTTCTTCTTTCTGCTGCTTGTGAGTTATTTCACACCTACCTGTAAGCATGGTATTTTGTAGACAAGTATTCCTCAAGTTGACTGCAAGTATTTTATATAATTTATTGTTCTAATAATTATATAACACTAAACATATTACCTTTAAAAAATAACCATAAGGTTGTCTTCACATTTGTGGCATGAAATAGGCATCTGAGTCAATAGAGACCAATAGAACATGATTCTTGTGATTTTAAGATTTACTTTTAAATTTGATATACTTGAGAAATGTACAGAATGATTTCCTAAGGTAGATGGTGGGTTAGACCAGAATAGCAATATGCTTGCTATTTGAATTCTCTAATTTAAGATCCTGGGGCTTCCCTAGTGGCTCTGATGTTAAAGAAACTGCCTTTCATGTAGGAGACACAGTTTTTAATCCCTGGGTCAGGAAGATCCCCGGGAGAAGGAAATGGTTACCCCCTCCAATGTTCTTGCCTGGAGAATTTCATGGACAGAGGGGCCTGGCGGGCTACAGTCCACGGGGTTGCAAAGAGTCAGACATGACTGAGAGAATAATAGACACATATTTAAGATTCTGAGATCCATTCCTTAAAGCAGTGATTCTTAACAAGGGGATGGGGGTCCCAGGAGGCCATGAGCCTGGCATCACCACAAAGATAAAATACTATTATTGTTTGGGGAGGTTTTTTAGATTTCACATGTTCTCTCTACCTCACTGACCTCAATTTGCCTACAGGGAGAGGGTCTATATACTGCAAAATCCCTTGGGTATTTCACTATGCTTACAATGTATCCTCTACTGCCATCCTTAATCTCCACATCCCCAGAATGCTTACTAGCAGGTAATTCTTCTTACTCATTAGAGGGCCTTCACCGAGTGTGGTCAGGGTGAAGGGGAAAGGAACCAGCCTTTATCGAGCCCTGTGTACATGCCAGTGGCTGGTGATGCCCAGTTTCCATACAGTGGAGCTCTGGAGGGTCTGAGATAACAGTATCCTTGGAATCTCTTAAATTTTATTCCTCAAGTAAGATTCAGGGGATTAGTCAGAATTCAGTGATTCTAACAAATGAATGATAAATTGTCCCCAGAGATACTGGAGGAGGATATGATCACTCCCCAAACGGTGTCATTTTGCAGTGTGTTGTATGAAGGCATTAAGTGACTGGCAGACTTAGCGAAGATTGTTGGCTTAGAAATACGTTTCGCAAGAACTTTCCTGGCAGTCCAGTGGTTAGAACTCTTTGCATCCACTGTGGGGGACAACAGGTTCCATTCCTGGTTGGGTAACTAAGATCCCACATGCTATATGGTGTGGCCAATAAAATAAAATAATAAATGTATATATCTTAAATTATATTTTATTAAAAAAGAATTTTAAGCAATACATCTTACAGCAGAAGTGCCTCATAAGCTGCTGACTAACTTAAATTTGTTATTACTCAAAAGCACTATAAGACAAAAAATCTGGGAAATTGCTTATCTTATTCAATCCATAAGCAATTAAAGATTCATTTATTGAGTTTAATATTAAGACAATAGGTGAAAAAGTGGTGATATTATTTTTTTTTCTAAGGTTTGCTTTATGTATCTCATATTCCCCAAGTGAAAATGTTGGCCTATACATCTTTATATCTCCTCCATATAATTAAAATATACTACTGTTTAATGATAATGAGAAATAAATTAGTTGTATATATTCTTAGAGATTAGAATTTGCACACTGGCAACATATAAACCACAGCCAGCTGACAGACATATGGCATGTCTGCCCCGTATTTTCTTTTTTAAAATATGAATGTATTTCTGAAATTCTATCTGTGAATATTTTTATAGGTATCTCTAGAGATTAGATTGATGTTCTAATATGACCCTCATTAACCTTATCATATATTTCCTTGATATCAAATATCCAGGCAGCAACTCATAAATATTATAATTTAAAAAATGTTTTATTTTTTATTGAGATATAATGTTATTAGATTTGGGTATACAACATAAGGTTCAATATTTGTTAAGTGTGCAAAAAGATCACCATACTCAGAATTGAAGTTGGTCTCCTGCATTGCAGGCAGATTCTTTACCATCTGAACCACCAAGGAAGCTGCATAAATGTTATAATTTTTAAAATTTTATTTATTTTTATTGGGATATAATTGAGATATAATGCTATATTAATTTGGGGTGTACAACATAAGATTCAGTACTTGTATAATTTGCAAAATGATCACCATAATAAGTCTAGTTAACATTCAAAACTGCACATAGTTATGAAATTTTTTTTCTTGTTTATCATTTAAAAAAATCAAGATCTATAGAGGTTTATACATTGCAGCTGGTTGATGTACCTTTTAAACTTCCTTTGGTCTACAAATTCCCCCTCCATGTCCTTTTTTTCTCTTGCAATTATTTCTTGAAGAAACTGTGTTGTGGACCCTGCAGTTTCTTACAAGGCTGGATTGTGCTGACTGCATCCCCATGGTGTAATTTAATGAGTTCCTGAGTCTCTGTGTTCTTGTAAATTGGGAGCAGGATCTAGAAGTTATATTCTGTTTATTGTGATTTACTTACCTTTTTTATAGGATCACTTCTTAAGTTTTCCATCATCTTTCTCTTTGTGATGTTATCAATCAATGACGATTCATGCCTAGATACTATAGCACCTTTTTTTTGAGTGTGCCCCCATAGTGAGACATCACAGATTTTAGTTCCCCCATCAGGGATTGAACCCAGGCCCCCTACAGTGGAAGTGCAGGGTCTTTTACCACTGGAATTCAGAGAAGCTCCCTGAAACAATTTTTTTAAATGAAAAATTTCACAAAAATACCTGGATACATAACCTGCGTGGGAAAAAAATGAAATAGCCCATTAAAAATTAGAAAGAGCTAAAGCTGAAACTCCAGTACTTTGGCCACCTAATGTAAAGAGTTGACTCATTGGAAAAGACTCTGATGCTGGGAGGGATTGGGGGCAGGAGGAGAAGGGGACGACAGAGGATGAAATGGCTGGATGGCATCACTGACTCGATGGACGTGAGTCTGGGTGAACTCCGGGAGTTGGTGATGGACAGGGAGGCCTGGCGTGCTGCGATTCATGAGGTTGCAAAGAGTTGGACACGACTGAGTGACTGAACTGAACTGAAGTAGCAACTACCCACCTACCCACTTCAGATGGTGTAGTATTCTTTTGACTCAACAGCCTCACAAATCCACTCTCCACACTAGTCTACATCTGGCCCACTCTCTCATTTACATCAGGTTTCCCTGGTGGCTCAGCTGGTAAAGCATCTGCCCGCAATGCGGGAAACCTGGGTTTGATCCCTGGGTTGCGAAAATCCCCTGGAGAAGGGAAAGGCTACCCACTCCAGTATTTTGGCCTGGAGAATTCCATGGACTATATAGTCCATGGGGTCACAAGAGTCAGACACGACTGAGTGACTTTCACTTCACTCATTTATATCACCTGCCAATCTCCTATAGGGATTTAAGTTTGTATTATTAACTTTTAATATAGACCGTAGTGCTGTAATCAAAACAAAATAGAGACTTGAAGGTGTTTTCACTTTTTTTTTAAATGAAAGCAAGTACACAGAGAACAATTAAAGAAGAGCAAAGAATAAATAAGTTACTGGGAGAAATACTTGTATTAAAGGAATAGAGATGATTTTTGGTGATAGATTAAAAAGTAGTAAATATGAACAACTAGTAAATCAAATATATCAAGTGTAGTTAAGGATTTATAATTTGAATATTTACTATGTCAAAATGACACCTCAAGGAGAATTTAGCAATATCTCAAAAATTTATCTAGCAAGGACTGAAATATTTTCTGTCTAGGCTAAAATCATGATAGGTTTAATTTACTCCAGTGTGGTATTATCAAGGTATCATTTTCCAAATACAGCGTTGCTCTGCCAAGATTTAGATTATTTTAGTCAAACTCAATTGCTTCTCCATCTGTCTTTCCTTCATCCTTTAGTTATGAAACCATTACAGTAAGATGCCTTTAGGTTTTCAAAATAAGTTGTCTGATCATCAGTCTGACTCACTTGCATATAAATATAAAGAGTTTTTTTAAACCATAAACAGTGTTTCAGGAAAGAAAGTAAAATTAGAGTAAATTGTTGTTAGAAAGCTCATTGAAACCCATTAAAACAATGAAAAGAAAAATATTCTCCAGCCTGGTTAACCTCAATGGTGGAAGAGTGAAATCATTTTGAAATGGTAAAATCACTTTGCTCCTAGACAGTCTTCTGTTCCATTATCTTGGTTATTTATACTCCCAGTCTACTCTGAATAATGAGCCAACAGATGTTAAAATAGTATTTCTTCACTTATAGGAAACTATATTCACACTATTAGCATTTTGAGGAAAGAGTAGAATTAAACTAAAATGTTATTAACAATAACATTTTGTGTAGCATTCTAAGACAAGAAAGCTCATTAAGAATGTCCTCAACAATCCCTGCAGTGACCCCTGGGGTGATTTCTAGAGAAATTATTTGTCCCGCAAATTAACTGTAGGGGTTCTGTGTTCATTTGCCCATAAGAGCCACTAAATAAAATTTATTCTCAGAGAAGGAAAGCCATAGGGGAAAATGTTAATAATACTTTATGCATTTGGACATTGCAGCCAAGCCCACTGGGCATAGATTAATTCCTTAAGCACTTATTTGTTGAAAATATAAAGTATATGACACTTGCTCTTGAAGGGCAAACAATTTGTTGACAGTGACAACACAAAAGAATGAGTTACACTAAGTGGGATAAATGTTAATAAAACATAGATAAACTGGCACTAGAACATAGATGAAATAATGAATGGATTTGCCTGAGGGAGTCCAGGAAATGCTTACAAAAGGAGTAAATTTTCAACTGGGATGTAAAGAATGAATGACAAGGAGTACATTAGTCTGAGAAGAGAAGAGAGAACCAGTGTAAAGGGGCAAAGAAATTAACTGACATGCATGTCATATATCACAGTGAGTAAAATATAAGACTTTTTAATATCAAATCATATGGGCGTTTGCTGGCATTGAGTTCACAGTGTCAGAGTTGGCATCTCTGAATTTCTGTTGGTCCGTCATGCTTGTAATTTCAAAGTTACCAAATGGCTGCTATAGCTACAGAAGCCACATACACAAACAGAGTAGGAAGATTAAATCAGGATTTTTTCAGCACTGTTGGTCTTTGTTTGTCATGAAAATAAAACCTTTCATGGAAATGACCAGTAGCATCAGTTCATGAACTCATAAAGTCACTTTCAGATACTGCTATGCATCACCCAGCGAAAACATTAAAAAAAATACAAATTAAGAAAGACCTTTTGTGATAGTCTAAGAAGATCCAGCTCAATCTAAAAAAAAACTAGGAGACATTGAAGGTGCTTTGTTTGTTTGTTTGTTTCAAGAAGGGACAAGACGACAGCATTGTGTGATAGCTTTTTAAACAATTAACATTTTTGCATTTGATAAACATTTACTGAGCACCATGCTATACCTCTGCAACGCTGTGATTTTCCACAGCGCAGGATAAAATGGCATGAAGAGGTCCCAAATTTCCAGCAGATCAATTAGAATTAGCAGTGAGGATTTTTCAAACTATAGTCTTCCCTTCTTCTGATAAACCTCAATAAAAAGAGCTCCACTGTGTTTGAAATCCCTGCACTAATGATCACTTTTATTGCCAGGACTCCACAGTATGCCTCATCAGAGATGAGGCAGAAAAGAGTGCATAACCACTCTTTGAAAAGACCATTCCTGAATGTGAACTGAACAATAATTATCCCTTTGAAAAGAACTGAAAAAAGAAAGTGCTCAAGGTTTATATTTTGGTATAGTGGAGGGATAAGATAAAACCCTTGATTGTATCACTTTTCCACAGAAATACAATTCTCTCCCATATTTATATTTTTCCTATAGACTGAGGTACAGAACAGAACCTAATCCTTCAATCTATTCAACTTCCTGTAAACACTGATTTCTGATGCCCTTTCTATATGTGAAGCCCATCTAATCTTGAGGTACCAATATTGTTAAGATCACATTACAAACATGGGTCCTTCCCCACTGGGGTCAAACCAAGAAAAAAAAACAATGAGATCATTCCTTAAGTAATTCCAAAATCTTATTTAAATCATGTGCCATAGCACTATTTACCCTGAAAACTGAAAAAAAAAAAAAATATGTGCACTAAATTGTTGATGGTTAATCTGTACAGCCTGATAATTTGTCCTTTCTGACCCATTCAAAGTTTTATAGATTTAAGAAAAGACAGAAAAAGCTACATATTCAGCCACATTAGTGTGTAAATTACATCCTGGGAACGAATTAGGTATATTGAGCAGAGTGTTAACTCTTTCTGGCCTCAGGGGTGTCATTGAGGAAATTCCTGCTCTAGGATGGTGGAAGGCACCCCTGGGCCCAAAAAGAGTTAGAATATTTCCCCACTTATGAAGCTAACTCCCTATTAGTGATTTATACGGACAGTGTTGCTAATTAGCGTTTTTAATGTTCTATTAGAATGTGTTTGCTGTTTTTTTTTAATCAATGAAAGATGAAGTTTTTAGATGCCAAATTTGCTTAAGCTGAATGTAGAGAAACATGATTGCTCTTGGTATAGATACTATTTTAAAAAAGAAAAGTGAAAGCATCTCTTGATCAAACAAGTTCGACAAATACAATGTTACAAAAAGTTAAGGAAGTTGTCTTAATGAATAAATTCGTACTGTTTATTAGAATACAATGAATTTGTGATCTTCCAGAGATCACATGTACTACGTAGCATGTCTCAAATATAGATAGATGACCAAGATATTTTAATTTTTAAAAATATTCATGAGCATCTTGCAAGATACTAGGTCTTAGAAGACATCTGGTAGGAAATAGCTAGCCTTGTCTACTATAAAATTTTGGTATTTTCAAACCACTCTCCATTTACAAAACACAGTCATGGAGCGTTACAGCAGCATTATACCGAAGGCAGTGCCCATGTCTTTCATCTCTATTCACAGATGGAAGAACTAGCCTAACAAGTGTAAAGACTTGACAAAATCCACACAAGCAGGTGTAGGAACAGGAATGATAGACTCCTGGTTCATGACATTAAGAGATTCTAAAAGCGTGAAATGTTAGTCACTCAGTCACGTTTGACTCTCTTGTGACCCCATGGACTGCAGCCTTCCAGGCCCCTTTGACCATGAGATTTTCCAGGCAAGAATACCGGAGTGGGTTGCCATGCCCTCCTCCAGGGAATCTTCCCGACCCAGAGATCGAATCCAGGTCTCCTGCATCACAGGCAGATTCTTTATTGTCTGAGCCATCAAGGATGCACCATAAAAGATGTTGGTAAGATGTAGTTAAAATGCTCACTTTATGTAATTTTCATTATTATTTTATAATTAGATAAGATGAAATCTTTAGCAGCTCATTTGTATATCTTAGGGTTCTGTTTTATTTCCTATTTAAGAAATTCCAATATGACCAAGATCATGTCTTTTAAGACCAAAAGACTAAAAAGCTGTAAGACTGAAAGATATAACCGTCGACATAGTTGAACTTCTTAATACAGAAATGAAAAAAGAATCTGAAAATGCTCAAATGGGATTTTTGATGTTTTAATATGTAATTATAAAATTATAATAAAATCACCTAAGTGAAGTTGCTCAGTCGTGTCCGACTCTTAGTGACCCCATGGACTACAGCTCACCAGGCCCTCCGTCCATGGGGTTTTCCAGGCAAGAGTACTGGAGTGGGGTGCCACTGCCTTCTCCGTTTACAGCAGCTAGGCATATTATACTTACTTGGAGCTGGTATACTTGGTGAGAGCCTTAGTGCCCTGGGACACGGCGTGCTTGGCCAGCTCCCCAGGTAGCAGCAAGCGCACGGCGGTCTGGATCTCCCTAGATGTGATAGTCGAGCGCTTGTTGTAATGCGCCAGGCACGATGCCTTGCCAGCGATGCGCTTGAAAATGTCGTTGACAAAGGAGTTCATGATTCCCATGGAGGGATTGGGGGCAGGAGGAGAAGGGGACAACAGAGGATGAGATGGCTGGATGGCATCACTGACTCGATGGACGTGAGTCTGAGTGAACTCCGGGAGTTGGTGATGGACAGGGAGGCCTGGCATGCTGCGATTCATGGGGTCACGAAGAGTCGGACACGACTGAGCGACTGATCTGATCTAATCTGATCTGATGGCCTTGGACGAGAAGCCGGTGTCCGGATGAACTTGCTTCAGCACCTTGTACACGTACACGGAATAGCTCTCCTTGCGGCTGTGCTTGCGCTTCTTGCCGTCCTTCTTCTGGGCCTTGGTCACAGCTTTTTTAGAGCCCTTTCTAGGAGCAGGAGCAGACTTAGCCGGTTCAGGCATGTCTATAATGACAACACCCAACAGCACAGAATGATATTGAATCACCTAAAGCCAGTATTTAAACCATAAATAGAGGGAAGCTGAGAAAAACACATGCATTTAGGGAATTATAATTAAACTGAAAAAAATTCAAATAATGCAGCTTCCCAGGTGGTGCTGGTGGTAAAGAACCCACCTGCCAATGCAGGACACATAAGAGACATGGGTTCGGTCCTGGGTCAGGAAGATCTCCTAGAGGAAGGCGTGGCAACCCATTCCAGTATTCTCACCTGGAGAATTCCTAGGAGAGAAGAGCCTGATGGGCTACAGTCCACAGGGTCACAAAGAGTCAGACATGACTAAAGAGACTTCACACAGAGCTGTAAAAAAATAAAATTAGAAAGGTCAATTGTTACCTTTTATCTGCAAATAACCATTAAAAGTAATTATCAGCTAAATAAGTATTTATGTACTGCTTTCCTTCTCTATCAGGTATTGAAAGGATGTAAAGATAGACTGGATTCAAGCTTTCCTGTGTTCTTGAAATTTTGGGGTTTATGGTAGAGATGATGCATGTATGTAGATAAGAAAATATGATAAACTAAAGTTTCAAGAAATCATGAGAAAATACATGAGCTATATGATTCTGGAAATAATGGAGCCCAGTTGTCATTTGGAAGAGAAGTAAGTTGAATTTAGGCAAGGAATCGTCACTGGTCAGACATGGAAAATGAAGAAGGCTAGGTGGTGGCTTGATTGTCAAGGTGCTTGTTACCGCCTGGAAAACATATATAAATCATATGAAACTAAGCTATCACGTGAGATTGGGTTGAAAATCTGTGAATTAAAGTGACACATGGAATGAATTTGTAGTTGAAAGAAATGTGAGATTACTTCTGGGTGGAGTGGCCAGGGAAAGTTTGACTGATCAATGTAGCACTTGAACTAAGCTTCAAAGATCTTGTTGGCTTGTGGTAAAAGACGAGCAGATGGAAAAGCATTATAGCTAGGTGGAACAACATTTATTTGTTCAATTCGTATTTTCGAGAGGAAAATTGAGAAATTCACATGCATTTAATGGAATATAAATAAACTGGAAAGAATTTAAATCAAGACATCCAGCTGTATAAGACTAGAATTGTGAGTTGGTTCAGACTTCATATTCCTTGCTAGAAAGTTTAGAATATAGCTTCTGAGAAGCTACTAAAATTTTCTGAATAAAATACTGGTAAGCCTACAGAAACCTGCCGTTTCTTCCATTAATATATTGGGTTCACTAGCTGTAGCTCAAGCAATTGTTGTGTTCTAAACACTTTAGAAATAAGTAAAACATACTCTCTGTTATCAAGTTGCTTATCCTACAGAATTCACTACATGGGCACAAAGAAAAGCATCAAAAAATTTGCAGGAAAGTTGAATATTGGTGAGACTGCAATAGGTCTGAGAACAGGAAAGATTACAAAGCAGAAAATGGAGCTTGAGAAAATCATCAGATTTCAAGTGAAAAATGCAAAGAAAGTATCCCAAGCAGAATTTCCCTCTGAAGTAAGGCTGTAAAGAAAGGAAGACACAGAGTGGGTTCTTGGAATGGGATAATAGAAGATAAGGCCACCAAAGGAAATTTGATCATTGTAGAGGGCTTTGAATCTCAGAGTAACCTTGTATTTCGTTGTGAAGCAACAGAGTCTGCCATGCCAGCCACTGAAGTTTTGTCCGTCTAGTCAAGGCTATGGTTTTTCCTGTGGTCATGTATGGATGTGAGAGTTAGACTGTGAAGAAGGCTGAGTGCTGAAGAATTGATACTTTTGAACTGTGGTGTTGAAGACTCTTGAGAGTCCCTTGGACTGCAAGGAGATCCGACCAGTCCATTCTGAAGGAGATCAGCCCTGGGATTTCTTTGGAGGGAATGATGCTGAAGCTGAAACTCCAGTACTTTGGCCACCTCATGCGAAGAGTTGACTCATTGGAAAAGACTCTGATGCTGGGAAGGATTGGGGGCAGGAGGGGAAGGATTGGGGGCAGGAGGAGAAGGGGACAACAGAGGATGAGATGGCTGGATGGCATCTCTGACTCGATGGACGTGAGTCTGAGTGAACTCTGGGAGTTGGTGATGGACAGGGAGGCCTGGCATGCTGCGATTCATGGGGTCACGAAGAGTCGGACACGACTGAGCAACTGAACTGAAGTGGGTTTAAGAGGATGAATAACTTCCTAAATGAGTTGCTGTGAGGATAAAAGTCTTAATATGTATACAAGGCTTAGAATACATGTCAGATGTACTCTATAGTATAGTTTTTTTTATTATTGGAAATAGAATTCCAAGTTTTTTTCCTATTATTTTCTCCAAACTTTAACTTCATTTGTTTGTAGGAAAACTCCATTTGTTTATAGAAATATGCTATCTGTCTCTATACAGACTTTACATAACATTTTTTATAATCATTTACCTTTTAGAGCTTCTGGATTTCTGACTTGGTTACAAAGAATCCTCTTTCCTAAGATTATGTAAGTAGTCTCAATCTTTTTTTTCCTAAAGATTTTTGCTGTTGTTTTGTATTTTGCATTTAAATCTTTAAGTGTAAGAGAGAATTAGTTTTATTTTCTTCCACATGGAGATGGAGCCTGTTTTGTTGTCTCTGAATCCAGGAAATGCAATCTTTATATGTTGCCTTCACATATAGGGGAATAGGCTGAACTCTCTGCTCTGTTCCATTGATCTAGTATCTATTCCTAGGCTAATAATATATTGATTTCATTATGGTAGATTCATAATTCTCTCAAATACCTAGTAATGAAAGTCATTTTAACTGCTCTTTCCCTTCATAATTCTCTACACCATGATTGAACATTTGTCCTTTCATATAAAATGTAAAATAGGTTTGTCTAATTCCAGAAAGAATCATTTTAGAGAATTCTAATTGAAATTGCATTAAACCTAGAGATGAATTTTGGGTGAGATAACACATCTAAGATTTAATCTTCTGCTCTGAGAACAAATATATTCCCAGTTATTTTAAAATTTGCTTATTTACTTCAGTATTAGTATCTCTATATATTGAGTAGTTTTCTTCATTTGAGTCCTGTTAACCACTGTGAATAAAATGGTGGTTTATTTTCTTTTATTGCATTTCCAATTTCACATACTTACAGTTAGCATGGGTAAACTGTTTTGGTGTTTGTATATTGTATGTTATAATGTTGCATATTAATTAAGCTGGCCTTGGTTATAGGGGGCTCCAGCTGAGCTCAGCTGTGCTTCCATGATGAGTGCAGCCCATAGGAGCTCTGCTACAGTGCGTGGGCTAATCAAAATCTCTAATAATTATAGAAGATTTGGAGGGATTGTCCTTTTATCTGTTTGTTTCTAACTAACAGTGTTCTGGACATACAAACATATCATCAGCAAAACAAAACACCTCTCTTCTTTTACAATGCTTTTTCCAATTTTGCGTTTCTGGCTTGCTGAATTCACTGATACAGTTGACCACTCTTGTGTCCTGATTTTAATGACACGCTTTTAGTGTTACATTATTTGTTATCTCTGTGGGCCCTATTTGTCAACTCCATGACAGTGCTGTCTATCCGCAAGATAGCCCTGTGTAGAAATCATACTCTAACTTAGAAACTTCAAACAGTACCATGTATTTCTTCAGGATTCTGTGGATGGTTGATTTAGGCTGGGCATGGTTGGTTGGGTTTTCTGCTGGGTTTGGCTGGGCTCACGGATGTGACTGTTGTCACCAACAGCCCTCTGCCTCTGGTGAGGGGAGGTGACAGGAGTCACTTGGTCACACACCCCTCATCATCCAGCAGGCTGACTTGGACTCATCCTCTGGAGGCTTTGGGCACCAAGGAAAGTCCTAGCCCACAAGCTTTTTCCAGCCTCCCATTGACTGACATTTGCTAATACTCCCTTTCCAAAGCAAATCTTCAGTGACAGTTCAGAGAATAAGGGTGAGAGCTTCCAGGGGCATCAAGGGAAGGAAGAGAAATGTTTGTGGCCATCTTTGCAGTCAACTACATGATTAGCCTTTTAAATACAGAGGATGAATTGGAGGACCTGCAAATTGTTATCTGGACCAGGAAAACTTAGAGCACATATCCTGCATCTTTTAGGGTTTGGATGGAGAGTCCACTCTCCTGTGAAAGGCGTCAGGAGGAGAGAATGACCACCTCCTGGTACAACAGGGAGGGAGCAACAGGTGAAGAATCAGCTTCCTTCACACTAGTGATAAATAACCCACTTGCCAATGCAGGAGATGTGTGATGCAGGTTCAATCCCTGAGTCGGGAAGATACCCTGGAGAAGGAAATGGCAACCCACTCCAGTATTCTTGCCTAGAGAATCCCTTTGATAGAGGAGCCTGGCAGGCTACAGTCTGTGGGGTCACAAAGAGGCAGACATAACTGAAGTCTCTTATCACACACACACATGCTTAGCAGTTACTAATCACGAAGTTTCTCCAACCTCTAGAAAAATTAGAAGAATGGAAGCTACCTTCTCTTTTTAATTAACTTTGGCTCTTGCCTGAGCTGTTTAAAAGGGCAAGAAGATTGTAAGAGCGGAAAGCATCCTCCTTTAATTAGCTCACCTTTAGCCTGCTTTTGTTAAAAGGGCAGGAGCTTTTTTGGTAGTATCGGCTTATTGCAAACTGCGGTGATATTGAAAACTTCACATACAGGCAAGGCCAGAAGTAAGGCCAGTTCAAGGGCAACCTGGCTTATGGGAAGAATATGAATAGGGAATAGGATCTTTTAAGAATACCAGAAACACCCTGGAAGTATGACTGAACTTGGGGTTCACATATTAGGATTTTTCTCAAGTCTTCCTCTAAATGGGTATCTCATTTCTTTTATAACTTGAAGAACAACCTTAAGAACCAACTCACCATGTATAGCTTCAAAATTAGCCATTATGGTTTGCTGGAAAAACAGAAACCACGAGGACTTTTAAGTGGTTCATTTCTTTAGGGAACACTAATTTAAACAAATACTGTTTGACAGTAAAAAGCACAAATTGCGTGAACGTTAAGGAATCATAATACATGTATGAATTTTTGAAGTATATTGAACTTTAACTACTTTTAGTAACCTCTTCACCTCAACTCTGAACACATGCTTCTGATGGAGGTGGCCCATGGAAATAGTTCACCCTCATGCCACAGAGATGAGATTGAAATGGTGCCCATCACGTTGGTTCAAAAAGAAATACAGGGACTTCTCTGGTGATTGAGTGCCTGAGATTTTGCCTTCCAATGCGAGGGGTTGTAGGGGTTCCATCCCTTGTAGGGGAACTAAGATCTCACATCCCTCATAAAACAGAAGCTGCATTGTAACAAATTCAGTAAAGACTTTAAAAATGTTCCACATTGAAGAAGAATCTTGAGAAAAACACATTCCAGGGAGAGTCCCCATCAATGTCTTCTTAAGTTATAACAATGATAGATTTCAAGACTCATAGATTTCAACACCATGTCCTTGTGAAGTCTTACAGACAAGCCAATCCGTGACAATAAAGACAGAAGCATTCAAAGTGGGAGATGACGAGAAAGCCTTTACATTATTGGGGTCCTTGGATTGGGGTTCTGATATCCAGATGTGTCCCCCACCTTTTTCTGTGATCTGGTTTCTGGTGAGATAAGATGTCAATTTCTCTATTTTGCTTAACTATTTCAAGGTGCGTTTCTTTCCTAGGCAACAGAATTGCTCTGAATTTAATACAGTGGACATGCCAGAATGCTTGAAATGTGAAAAAACTAAATTCTACATTTTTACTTTTAAGGGAATAATCGTCCTTAAATCTTTTTCCATTTAATTGGTGTTTCTCCTTTATAACCTGGGAAAGAGCTCCTACACTATACATTTCAAGGTCTTCAACAGAGTTGTGTTGATGCAGGGACTTGTGGTACCTGCTCAAAATCTACAGCTAATGAGAACTTTCTATGGCATACCTGGTTTCAAAGATGCTTGTTTACTGTTAATTTATCTACCTTTGCATAAGGCTGAGAAAAATGTAATACTATCTCCATGGGAATTTACCCCTTTATGGGAACTGGTTTTGTTTTGCAGGAATTGGTCTCTGGGAGACTTTTTCCCCTATGAGGCAGTAAAATCTGCAAGAAGCACAGATTATGGCTACTAAAGTCTCAAAGAGGCAGGCAGAGCAGTTCCTCAAATACTCTGAACTAGCGCTTTCAGTTTGGCTTATTGTTTTTCACACAAATTTAAACAAGTTTTGTCTCATTTGGTTTTTAAATAAACAGGATGTTCATAACAGGGAATTTAATTCTTCACAATTTAGAAATTTTCTTAGGTGACATGATTCGCTAGATCATATGTGCTTTGCTATTTTGTGGCCTTCGATCTAAGTGGCTACATGTTTTATTACTGACTGTGCACATACATCAGTTGGCTTCCTATAGCATAGATAGATATTTTATTCCATTAAAAAATTAGTGCATTTTCACTAAAGTTGAAATGCCTGCAACTTTTTGTGTTTTTCATTAGTGTTTTGGTTTGAACAACTCTGGGGCTGTACCAAAAATAGCTGGAAAATAATTTTGATGACAGTGGGCACATACTGGGACACTGTAATTAGGATGCTATAATCAGGAACACCCACCATCGATCCACCTGTCTGGACTACTGATTGATTTTGGGGGACCCAAGGTTTTATGTGAAAACTTCAAGGGTCTCTTGTTATTGTCTTCCAGAAGTTTCTGGACTTGATCTATTTGTAAATTTGGCAGTTTGTTAAACAAATTATTTATTTATTTATTTATTTTTGACTGCCTTGGGTCTTCATGGCTGAGCAAAGGCAATTCTCTAGTTGCAGTGCATGGGCTTCTCACTGCTGTGGCTTCTCTTGCTGCTGAGTATGGGCTCAGTAGTTGTGGTACGTGGGCTTAGTTATTCCATGACATGTGGGATCTTCCCGGACCAGGGATTGAACCAGTATCCCCTGCATTACAAGGAGGATTCTTAACCACTGGACCACCAGAGAAGCGCCAATTTAGCGGATTTTTGATATTAATTTTATTCTGTTTCATTATATTCTTGACTGGTTTTGGGGAAATGAATAAAATATTAAACTGGGGTAATAGGTATCATTGCATGGCGAAAGGCCTCTGAGAAATGGAAATTAGGTTAAAATATGAATCTGGAAATACTCAAGTACTAAAATAATCCATTTGGTGTTTGACCTATTATTTTCAAAAGTAAGTCTTTTTACCTTAATAATTCTTTTGCATCCCCAGGGAACAAGCACTTTATTTTGGACCTCTTTCTCCTACAAGGGAGAAATAAGATCTTTAAACTGTTTCTTACGGAGATTCCCAGAAGGAGAGATTGGCACAGATTTGGAGGTGGTGTAAAAGGACGCTGCCTGTATCACTCTGACACAACAGTGTACAGCCTGCCAGCAGCGGGGTAGCTGGTTAGGGTTAATAGAGATTGCTCTGTGTTATTAAATGGAGGAGAAAGAATTAGCATCAGCACTGCCTGTGGCAGCAAACTGAGCAATGACACAATGAGAAAAGGAAATAGATTCAAAAAGTAAGACTCACACAGGAGCTCAAGACCCATAAGGCATACAGAGAAAAAGAGGTATGAGAAAACTTTGTAGCTGAAACCTCTAAGGCCAGTATTTCTCCAGATATAGGTGAACAAATTTACCTGTGATGCTAGGAGATTTATGCCTTTGAATTCTTAGGTGTTTCACTAAGGGAATGCCTGAACATTCTTTTTTCGGGAAGTTTCAGATGATAGAGACTTGTACTCATTGGAGCCAATTCTATTACTCTTGTTTTCCTCAAGGTCCTGCTTTCTCAGCAGTTCAAGGATGTCAGGGCCAATATCTCCACCGTTCATTTGGTATTGCCTAATGGTCAAGGTGTGGCTGTCCCAGCTTCCGCCATCACTTCTGCATTCAAAGCTGGAAGAAGGAGGATGGACTTTCTAAGTTGTCCATTTACAAAAACCGAGATAGTTTGGGTACTTTCAAAGGGCACAAAATCTTTCTCAGAACTTGCATTCTCCAACAGAGTTTCACTTATATTTATTGGCAAAAATTAGATCATATTGCCAGCCCTGACTGAGGAAGGCTTGAAAAGTAGGGAAAAGTCTATGGGAGACACTTTGGTATTGGCCTTGCTCTTCAGAGATGCTGTAATCTTGGGACCATGTTCCATTCTTGGGATGTGGGAATGAGAAAAGATTACTCCTAGGCATTAACATGACAGAGAGTAGAATCAAGATATTAGACTGTATGGAATTAGAGGCATTTGCAAATGTACCTGAAGTAATTTCTTTTTCTTAAATTATGTCACCTAAATTGAGACTGCCTTCTCAGAGACAAATTATTTTGCATCTATGGATTCATTTAGGATAATAACTAATGAAATATATAGCATGTTAAAACCTCAGTATATTCTAATCGTGCCTGTTTATGTCTTCTTTAAAGAACTTAACAAGTATAAACTCCATATATTTTACAAATGATATTTCTTCCTTTTCCCATGCTGAGCTGTTTTCATGAGAATTCCTACTTTAAAAGCTAAGTTCACGGTAATTGACTCATTATATTTTTGTAATGCAGGACAAAATGCAACTTTATTGTTTATATACAGCTCTTTTTCAGCTGTGCCTGAAGATAATGTCATAATCACTGTCTGTAAGACCATCTTACAATAATCAACAATATTCAGTAAGTGTTCAATCCCAAATTGTTTACATGGTAATAAAATCAAAGGGGTGATTTTAAGAAACAAGGAGTTGCTATGACTACTGTTTCCAAAGTTAGATATTAACCACAAATTGATATCTTTTTTTAATCCTTTTAATCTTGGCCATATGGTAAGGAAAAACACAATGATTAAACAAATATTAGAGCATACATAGGTGTAGATGAAAATAGATTTGGACAAATGCCACCTATTCTCCAGGACTGACTGGTTATAGGTCAAAATATATGTATTAGGGATATCCCCAGGGCCTGGAAGTTTTCGCTGAACAAAGTTTTGCAGAAGGGAGCTAAGGCAGAGCAGCATATCCAAGGATATAAAACCTCTGGCTCCTCACAGAAGTTCTATCCAGAGAAAGAAGAGGGAACCAGAGGTGTAAGTTACTGATACAGACTACCGTTAATGTTAATTTTTGTATTAAAAGACAAAGCTGGGGAGATTAGAATTGACATACACACACTACTATGTATAAAAGAGGTAAGTAATGAGAAGCTACTGTATAACACAGGGAACTCTATAACTCAGTGGTCAGTGGTGACCTAAAGGGGAAGGAAGTCCAAAACAGAGGAGATAATACGTCTATGTATGGCTGATTCACTTTCCTGTACAGCGGAAAATAGCACAACACTGTAAAGCAACCATATTCCAATAAAAATTTTACAAAATAAAAAAAAAAAAAGAGAGAAAGAGGGATCTGGTTAACGTTTTAGGGGAACAAAATCTGCCGACCCAAAATGTCTCTTTGGCATGCAGATAATTTCTAGCTGAAAATCATTAAGGCTCAAAAGACTCAGGAAGAAACTCTGACATTCTCTCTGACTGCCTAAAGAGTGTACCTAGAGGACCTGTTCCAGGGAGGGAGACACGCCGCAAACAACCGTAGTGTAAACTAGCTGTGTAGACAGAGAGGAACCCCGCAGAGTCTGTTAAAATTCCTGGGTCCCACTGTCTCTGCAGGCCCAGCAAACATTCGTTTGCCAAATGTTTGCTCTTCCATCTCCATGGAAATTGCCTTCTTTCCCTTTGAAGTTCCAAACCACTACCCCAACATCCTCTTTTTTGCTTTAGCTGAAGATATTGTTTGAAGTGAGAGCCTCAGGCATTTTGATGAATTTCTCAGTTTTCCTGGGTCTCTCATGTGTAGACAACTTATAAGCTTTGGTGTAATTTTCTCCTGCTAATCTGTCTCATGTCAATTTAATTCATAGACCAACCAGAAGAACCTAGAATGGTAAAGGAAAATGTCTTCCTCCCTCTCACTGTCATGAAATATCGACTCCACTTATTTTTAAACAAGTTTTAGGTAGGCTTTCCAGGGAGTGTTATACTTCTAATATTGATGAAAGTGATTCATGTTGGTGTATGGCAAAACCAATACAATATTGTAAAGTAATTAGCCTCTAATTAAAATAAATAAATTAAAAATAAATAAAGTTAACTCTGTCCCATTAAAAAAAAAATAAGACAGAGCAGCATTTGCTTGAAAGCATACTTTAAAAATAGCATGCAGGCAACCTTATTTTATTGTGCTTTGATTTGCTGCCTTCACAGATACTTGGTTTTTTTAGGAAATGAAGGTCGTGACAACCCTACATTGAGCGTGCCTATCGGTGCCATGTTTCCAACAATGTTTGCTCACTTCATGTCTCTGTCACATTTTGATAAGTCTCACAATCTTTCAGAACTTTATTATTTGTTATGCTGATTGGTGCTGAGTAATTTTTTTATTGAAGTATAGTTGATTTACAAAATTGTGTTACTTTCAAGTGTACAGCAGAGTGATTCAGCTTTTTTCTTCTTATTGTATTCCACTATAGATTATTACAAGATATTAAATATAATGCCCTGTGCTATACAGTAAATATTTGTTGTTTATCTATTTTATGTATGGTAGAGTAGGAGCTTTTTGAACTAAGAGGCTTTGCTTTTCTACTCAATATTCACAGTGTCAAGAACAATGATGGACACATACAAATACTCTATAAATGCTTGTTGAATGAAAGCACACTTGTCTGAACCAGCAAATCTGTGTTATACTGTGTAGAATATGGGGAAGGAGCAAAGATGCTAATATTTTGTTTGAGTCTTTGTTCCATTTTCTACAGAGAAATCCAAGGCTAATATAAGTGCCAATAGAATCTCTGTGACCATTTATATTTCTAGTAATCTTGCACAGGCCATTTAGAGTTTGAAATGTAACCCACCCATCATCAATAGGGGATGTTGAGGGAATAGGCCTCGAAAAAAAAAAAGCATGCATGCAAGATATTGAATTCTCTCAACTGAAATTATTTCTTATTTTTATGAATGTATTGATTTTCATTACTCATTACTGAGCACCCACTATATGCCAGACGTCCTTGCTTACTAGGCTGAGTAAGACTGCCATAAAGAAATTCATGATGGAGTAAAATATACTTACAAAGTAAGTATTTTAAAAACATATTTAGATGAATTATATATGAATTAATAGGCACATATCCTTATTCTTCATATTCTTGTGAAAGTACAGTGAAAAGAGCACTCAGTGAGATGCCAAGACTGAGTGGCAATTAATTGTTTAGGAAGTTGCCATGAAGGAAATAATATTTGAGCACCAGAATGAGGTTTCCTGAAACATCACTGCTGCTACTGCTGCTTAGCCGCTTCAGTTGTGTCTGAGTCTGCAACCCCGTGTCCTGCCAGGATCCTTTGTTCCAGAGCTCTGGAGTAGGTTGCCATGCCCTTCTCTAGGGGAATCTTCCCAACCCAGGGATCAAACCCCGGTCTCCTGCATTGCAGGCAGATTCTTTGCCACTGAGCTACCAAGGAAGCCCCCAAATATCACTAATGTTCCCCAAAACTGCTGCTGCTGTGCTAAGTTGCTTCAGTCGTGTCCGACTCTGTGCGACCCCATAGACGGCAGCCACCAGGCTCCCCCGCCCCTGAGATTCTCCAGGCAAGAACACTGGAGTGGGTTGCCATTTCCTTCTCCAATGCATGAAAGTGAAAACTGAAAGGGAAGTTGCTCAGTCGTGCCCGACTCTTACCGATCCCATGGACTGCAGCCGACCAGGCACTTCCATCCATGGGATTTTCCAGGGAAGAGTACTGGAGTGGGGTGCCATTGCCTTCTCCTACCCAAAACTACATCCCTCCATTTTCTCTGCTCACTATGGCAAGCATCATTTATCCACACCTTTATATCCACATCTTCAATTTATTTTTTCAAAAATTTATTTTAAATTGAAGGATAATTGCTTTACAATATTGTGTTGGTTTCTGCCATTCAGTTCAGTTCAGTTCAGTCACTCAGTCATGTCCGACTCTTTGCGACCCTATGAATCACAGAACGCCAGGCCTCCCTGTCCATCACCAACTCCCAGAGTTCACTCAGACTCACGTCCCTCGAGTCAGTGATGCCATCCAGCCATCTCATCCTCTGTCGTCCCCTTCTCCTCCTGCCCCCAATCCCTCCCAGCATCAGAGTCTTTTCCAATGAGTCAACTCTTCGCATGAGATGGCCAAAGTACTGGAGTTTCAGTTTCAGCATCATTCCCTCCAAAGAACACCCAGGGCTGATTTCCTTTAGAATGGACTGGTTTCTGCTATACATTAACATAAATAAACTATGGGTATACATATGTCCCCTCCCTCTTGAACCTCTCTCTCAACTCACTATTAAGTTTATAAACTTGCAACTTTGTTAATTTTGTATTCCTATAATTAGATTTTACAACACCTTAAATACAGGACTATATTTCCATAATCCTAATACTGAATTATTTCCCTGTGAATGCTCAACAAATACTTTCTAGTGCACTGGCATGATGTTCTTACTATCATTTAAACTGGAAGAATCAGGTTCTACATTTGGTAATTTCCACGTTTTTATTAATTTATGATATTGTAAATTACATTGTTTAAAATGTTCTCTAATTCATGTTCTGCTTTTTGATGCATAATTGTTCGTTTAAATTATTTATCTCTTCCTTCATAATGCAGTCGTTTAAAGCTATAGTATATAAATAGTATCACCAAACAGCTTCTTAACTTGTTACATATGTCAAGGAAGTAGGACACTGAATTAAGATGTTTTAAATTCCAACAGGATGTCTACATAGAATAGACTGTTATTCCTGTAAAGCCCTTAGTGTCCTTCATGGCTTAGTAGGAATAATGAATAAGCTATAAGAGAACATAACATAGTCATATCTAGGAACTGGATCATTAAATCAACAAGAGCTAATCCAGATTCTACTACTTGGCTTTACATGAGCTTGAGAAAGTTGTATGAATTCTCTAAGTCTCAGTTTTCTCATCTGTATAGAAGGATGAATGTGATGACCAATGAACAAATGAGTATAAATCACTTGGCACAGCACCCAGGCAAATGCATACGAACAGCTAGTTACCACTATAAATATTGTTATTTATGAGCTGAGATTTCAGTGCGGTATAGTGAGTGTTGTGAAAGAGACTACAGGATTAAGGAGACTGCATATCTGGTAGAATGTATACTGCTTGTTTCATCATAAAATGCTACCTCTGCAATCATATCAAGATTATTTTCCTTCTGCAAAAGAAAAAGAAAACTTGGTCACAAAATTGATTGCATGCCTTTACAGAGTAAACCACTTTCACCTGAGGCAACTGAAACTATTCTAAAATGTTTTGTTCACTTTACCAATTCCTCTACTAATGGGGGTGTAGTGTGTGTGTGTGTGTGCATCAGATTAAATTCAGTAGAACTTCCGTAAACAGATATTTTAGATGGTCAAATCATACTTTTGAAGGAGTAACTCCAGTTACAAAATAACAGTTAGAGATGTATGGTAGACTAGGAAAAAAACAGTTATGAAAAGCTTTGCAAAGATACTTTTTCAATATGAGGTTAATCAACAACCTGTGAATGAATCTCCCACCCTTTGACAGCACATTTGGTACAAGTCCAACTGAAAAAAGTAGACACCATCTCAATAAATAGGCTCTATAATTTTAATGTTTATAGTAATAATACCTTTATGGATTTGATCATTGTATTAACAAGGGGGAAATATAGAAAATCAACTTTATTGTTTTTTTAAATCCCTTTGTATAGCCAATTCCATGGCTGTCTGTTTAGTGAGCTCCTTAGAAATAAGACGGGGATTTGTAGCCTTAGACAAAGTGATCCTGGTTCCTATTAATCTTTCTAAGGTTAAAAGAGGACTATCTAGACTTTAATTTGTATGTTTTCTCTAAGGGAATTACCTTTTCAAGTTCTTAAAGATCATAGTTTCTTTTCATACTTTTAAACTCTAAAAAATATTTTTATATCCTTACTTAAAGTTTTGGCCTACTAATTCACAAGATCTTTAGAGACTTTTATATCTAAATTATTCCATCCCTAAACTAAAATGTATCCTCATCTCAGAGTCATTCAAACTTTCATATAACAGAATTTTATTTATCCATTACATCTAATAGTTCTTAGAAATTGGTAAATCTTTTATATGCTTCTAGAGAAAAAAATCAGAGAAGGCGGTGGCACCCCACTCCAGTACTGTTGCCTGGAAAATCCCGTGTATGGAGGAGCCTGGTAGGTTGCAGTCCATGGGGTCGCGAAGAGTCAGACACGACTGAGTGACTTCCTTTTCACTTTTCACTCTCATGCATTGGAGAAGGAAATGGCAACCCACTCCAGTGTTCTTGCCTGGAGAATCCCAGGGACGGGGAAGCCTGGTGGGCTGCCATCTATCGGGTCGCACAGAGTCGGACATGACTGAAGTGACTTAGCAGCAGCAGAGAAAAAAATACAGCTATGTAATTACATCAATATCTTATCTATTTTTGTAAGCTATTTTAACAGCATATTACCTAATCTTTAGATTAGTTAACATGAGAGAAAAGGCAAGCACTTAACTTCAATAAAGTTAATTTTTAATTCAAATGTATTTTTTTCTTTTCAAAGAGAGTGCATTTAACTACAAATGAGTATTTGAATTATTATTGTTAAGGGGATAATGACTTCCTCTATTCTTAAGTCTTCACTAAAGAATTACCAAATACTTCATTCTCAAACCACCAAATTATATTTATTAACAGTAGTTAGTTATGATCAGGGTTATAGCCTTCCTTTATTGAAAAGTACAGTTCTTATCCAGAACCAGTATCTCCTCAAACCATAATTTATTCAGTGTTTCTTTAGCATTTCTGTAAAATAAAAGCTGAGATCTCATGGTGGAGGGAGAGAGAAGAGGAGGAAAAGGAAGAGGAGCAGGAAGAACAGGAAGATGTCAGCTAAAGACAGCCACACTCATCTTCTCTAGCATCCCAGCCACTCCGATTTGGTCCCCAAACTTGAATACCATAGCTTAGCAAAACAAGAAGAGTTAACCCTTCCCACTCTTTAAGAAGTTTAACAAACATCTAGATTATTTGAGCATCGCCCCAGACTCTACATCTTCCCTACTCACACAGCTTGTTAGGGGATGTCTTTCCACTCTATCTATATATAGCACTCTTACCAAAGTCTTGGCAAACACTTTTTCCTTCTTCCAGAATCCAGTGATGCTGCTCACTAAAACACTGTTTTAGTGATACTTACAGAGATACCCTTAAAAATGACACAGCTAGCCCATCCCTTCATCCACTTCATTCTACTACTGATTGACTTCCTGGAAACTTTCCCTACTTTGGCCACTGTGATACCACAGTCTCCTTGTCTGACAATCCGTTTTAGGCTCCTTCACTATTTTCTCTTCCAAGTTTCTGAAAGTATTATTATATTCACCAACATTCTACTGCTAAACAGAATCCCCCCAAGTAGACAGTTCCCACAGATCTGTGTTCCCCTCTCTTTGCTTTCTCTCTCCTTTAGTAAAATTCATTCACTTCTATTTCCTTGACGGTTACCAACCCTTTCTTTCAGTTCTTAAGCTTTAGACTTAATATCCATTTCTCTTCCGGATTTTTACACTTGCATTCTCAGAAATGCCTCAAGCTGAACATGTCAAAACAAATAAATTTGTACACTTCCTTCTAAAACCTACTTCTTGTCTTATTCTGATTCTGCAACTTGCTTCAATATCCCCAACAGACTCAGATCAAACCCTCAAGCCCCTCCCACTGTGTAAGCACCTACATTCTACGCCTGATGTATTTTCTCCTCTTCTTTTGCTCTGCCTCCCACTCCTCCCACTCCTGACTTGATTATTTCTTACTTATAGTCATTGTTGTCAGAATGATTTACTTTAATCTCTTCCTTCTTATAATTCCTTCTAAGTGAAAGTGAAGTTGCTCAGTCGTGTCCGACTCTTTGCGACCCCATGGACACCAGGCTCCTCCTCCCGTGGGATTTTCTAGGCAAGAGTACTGGAGTGGGTTGCCATTTCCTTCTCCAGGGATTCTTCCTGATCCAGGGATCGAACCCAGGTCTCCCACATTATAGACAGACGCTTTACCCATCTGAGCCACCAGGGAAGTCCATAATTCCTTCTAACCTGCTGCCCAAATAATCTCTCTAAAGTACAGCTCCTTCAATGATTCTCCATTGTCGACATATTAAAGCCTAAATTCCATGTGATTTATATCTGACACTTGCTTAGGGTGGATTTACCTGTATTCACACTAATGCTCATTACACAGACTAGGCTTGAGCTTCAAGAGACATTCCTGGGACATACCTGTACTTTCTGTCCCACAAATTTTCTCCTTCTCATGCTCATGCTTTACCCATCTTTGATTGAGGTATTTTTCTTGCTTGTTTATCCTTCCTAACTGGCCCCATCACCACCACTCAGTTACTCTGCAGTACTTCAGCATATTTGTTCATTTACAGTTTTTTTTTTTTTTTTTTCACATTTTGAATTTTTTTTTCCGAGTGTCAATTTGTTCATTCTACTTTCAGAGCTGAAGGAACTAAAGATTTTGGTTTATTTGCTTGCTTTTTTAATTTTTTTAGATTGCCATGTTATTTTCAGTATGAAGCAAGCTTGAAAAAAATGAAAACGTGCATCGCAATTCTACTAGGTGCCAGGCACTGTATTCAGTGCAGTGAGGTAGCCTGGCACCACTGTTCGGACTTCCAAACCATTTTTAAAGTAGTATTTCTTTCTTTCTTTGTGGCTGAGCTGGGTCTTCACTGCTGTGTGGGCACTTCTCTAGTTGTGGTGAGCGGGCGCTCCTCTCCAGTTATGATGCGTGCGCGTCTCATTGCTGTGGTTTCTCTCGTTGCAGAGCGCAGACTCTAGGGTACATTGGCTTCAGTAGCTACGGCCTGAGGGCTCAGTAGCTGCGGCTCCCAGGCTCGAGAGCACAGGTTCAGTAGTTGCGGCACATGGGCTTCGTTGTTTCGTGCCATGTGTGATCTTCCCTGATCAAGGAGCAAACTCCTGCGTTGGCAGGTGGATTCTCTACCACTAAATACCATTTTAAGCCCTCATACCATTTTTAATATAATATTTTAATGATAATTATATTGAAGTTGATAAATTTTCCTCCAGAAGTCATTTTCTGGAAATAAGCTCCATTTAGCAATTTAATTTTTATTAATTGATATAATAACAGCTCAGGTTACTTTTCATTTTTATTAACTTACTAAAATTACTTTTTATATCACTTTCAATTTTTTCCACTTAAAGTTTCTCACATTTGATTCTTATTCAATTTTCTGTCCATATCAAATTTTAAAATACTACGGTTTTCAATTATACATTTGTTGACCATTTTCTCCTACCAAGTCTAACTTATCTAAGTCATATATAGCAATTGAAATGTTGTCTGGATTATGTATTTCCTCTATTTTTCATCAGTAACAAATATTAAAACTTGTAGCTTTAGCCATGTTGATTTAATTTTTTGTTGATTATTGTTACTAATGATGTTTATTATGAGTTAGAAATGATTGAGTTTTACTGATTCATTAGGTAGATCATGACAAAATAGTAATTAATTTGGTGAGAGAGAAAGGGGGGAAAGTAGAGAAGAATCTGGGGACATTGACAAACCAACTCACAGGGAGAGACTTATCTATATAGAGAAAGGGAGATAGGCTAGACATTTCTGGTCACCTTGAACCCCCATCTCTGTCTCCTTATCTCAGCAAGATAAGATTTGAACCTCACAGAACAGAGCATGGTAATTATAACCATTTGATCCATTAGAGATCAGTGTGTCTACATGAGTTAGCATGCATGTGTGTGTGTAAAAGAAGGATAAAGAGAAAGTCAAATAAGACACAAAACTCAGAAATACTTTAACATTTACCACTTATAATATCAGAGCCAGTCAGTCAGTCAGTTCAGTCACTCAGTCATGTCCGACTCTTTGTGGCCCCTGAACCGCAGCACGCCAGGCTTCCCTGTCCATCACCAACTTGCAGAGTCCACCCAAACCCATGTGCATTGAGTCGGTGATGCTATCCAACCATCTCATCCTCTGTTGTCCCCTTCCCCTCCTGCCTTCAATCTTTCCCAGCATCAGGGTCTTTTCAAATGAGTCAGCTCTTCACATCAGGTGGCCAAAGTAATGGAGTTTCAGCTTCAACATCAGTCCTTCCAATGAACACCCAGGGCTGATCTCCTTCAGAATGGATTGGTTGGATCTCCTTGCAGTCCAAGGGACTCTCAAGATGTCTTCTCTAACACCACAGTTCAAAAGCATCAATTCTTTGGTGCTCAGTTTTCTTCACAGTCCAACTCTCACATCCATACATGACCACTGGAAAAACCATAGCCTTGACTAGACAGACCTTTCTTGGCAAAGTAATATCTCTGCTTTTCAGTATGCTATCTAGGTTGGTCATAACTCTCCTTCCAAAGAGCAAGTGTCTTTTAATTTCATGGCTGCAATCACCATCTGAAGTGATTTCAGAGCCCAGAAAAATAAAGTCAGCTACTGTTTCCACTGTTTCCCCATCTATTTGCCATGAAGTGATGGGACCAGATGCCATGATCTTAGTTTGCTGAATGTTGAGCTTTAAGCCAACTTTTTCACTCTCTTCTTTCACTTTCATCAAGAGGCTCTTTAGTTCTTCTTCGCTTTCTACCATAAGGGTGGTGTCATCTGCATATCTGAGGTTATTGGTATTTCTCCCAGCAATCTTGATTCCAGCTTGTGCTTCTTCCAGTCCAGCATTTCTCATGATGTACTCTGCATATATGTTAAATAAGCAGGGTGACAATATACAGCCTTGACATACTCCTTTTCGTATTTGGAACCTGTCTGTTGTTCCATGTCCAGTTCTAACTGTTGCTTCCTGACCTGCATATAGGTTTCTCAAGAGGCAGGTCAGGTGGTCTGGTATTCCCATCTCTTTCAGAATTTTCCACAGTTTATTGTGATCCACACAGTCAAAGGCTTTGGCATAGTCAATGAAGCAGAAATAGATGTTTTTCTGGAATTGTCTTGCTTTTTCCATTATCTAGAGGATGTTGGCAATTTGGACTCTGGTTCCTCTGCCTTTTCTAAAACCAGCTTGAACATCTGGAAGTTCACAGTTCACGTATTGCTGAAGCCTGGCTTGGGGAATTTTGAGAATTACTTTACTAGCATGTGAGATGAGGGCAATTGTGCAGTAGTTTGAGCGTTCTTTGGCATTGCCTTTCTTTGGGATTGTAATGAAACTGACCTTTTCCAGCCATGTGACCACTGCTGAGCTTTCCAAATTTGCTGACACATATTGAGTGCAGTGCTGACACCTATTGAGTGCAGCACTTCCACAGCATCATCTTTCAGGATTTGAAATAGCTCAACTGGAATTCCATCACCTCCACTAGCTTTGTTTGAAGTGATGCTTCCTAAGGCCCACTTGACTTCACATTCCAGGATGTCTGGCTCTAGGTGAATGATCACACCATCATGATTATCTGGGTCGTTAAGATATTTTTTGTTTAGTTCTTCTATGTATTCTTGCCACCTGCTTTTCATAACTTCTGCTTCTGTTAGGTCGATACCATTTCTGTCCTTTATCGAGCCCATCTTTGCATGAAATGTCCCCTTGGTATCTCTAATTTTCTTGAAGACATCTCTAGTCTTTTCCATTCTATTGTTTTCCTCTATTTCTTTGCATTGATCACTGAGGATCAATTGATATCAGGGTGAATTATTACTATTAAGAATGAAGACTAACACTCATGGAGGACTTCTTATGTATAGGCACTTCTCTGTGTGTTGACATTCAGTATCCCAGATAGTCCTACAGAAACCACATATGGTCAGCATGACTGTCATCCTCACTGAACACACTGAGGCACGTAGAGGCTGAGGTACCCAAGGGAATCCAGCTAGAATGGGGTTGACAGACTTCAGACTGAGCCAGTCTACCTCCAGAGTCTGGGGTTCTACTGCCGTATTATACTCAGCACAGACACAGCCTTAGAAAACATTTTGAAAGGTTTTTCCTTTTCAGTTCCTTATTCAATTAGTATGTGAGGTTCAGCACAGTGGCCAACTCACAGCGACTCCCACAGCATGAATGTCTTTCCTTCCTCCCAGTTTACCAAGCCTCCTCTTCTGAACTCGTTTCTCAGTCATTGTCCAGCTTCCCTTGGCCCCAGTAGGTCATTCTACTGAGTTTAGGATTGTCATAAGATAGAGTTGGTGTACATATGTTTCATCTGAAGAAGTGGATAATATGGAGAATAAATGTTACTGGTTTTGCTGTCATGTCTAATAAACTGTGCTAAGCAATTGCCACACAGCAACCCATTACAAAAGGCTCAAAATTACACTTTTCTTTATATTTCTGGAATTGTTTTGATAAATGTCCCAACACGTTCATCCACCTCCTGGACTTGCTGACTGTCGTGGGATGAGGATTTGCCAAGCAGAAAAGGACATTTCTACCGTCCTCCTGCCAGACCTCATGCCCCTCCCAGCCTTCAGAATAAGCAAAATGTAGGTGTATCCTCAATTCTTATTCAAAATACAAGTTTTTACTTTTTTTCTTATGAACAAAACTAAGCACCTATTTTTCCCAACCTACACCTGAGGAAATGACTTGCCTGGGGTTGGATCATATGTAGCCCCAAATCCCTTTGATCCCTTTGGACACAGTTCTTCCCAGGGAGGTAAAATGAAAGAATAAGTGGGTTATGTCTTCTTGGGGTGGGGTGTCGGGGGAGGGCTTGGGTTTGATCTTCTTGAATATAGGTAACCTTCAGATTCGTCCTTTTCTCAAAAAATGCAATAATGATTTTATGTTTTCCATTTCCCCCCCTTTTCTCTGTGAAATGTATTATTTCCATGCTAAAAGATTTTTTTTGAGGGAAATTTTTTCTTTAGCTTTAACCACACAGTGATCCTATACAGCTTCCCAAAGCAGAACACCATCAAAATTCATAAACCTGCCCCATGAGTTTTGATTACACAAAAGCTACAAAGCCCCAGTTGTATACAAATCTCAGGCAATAATGCTTAAAAACTTGTGTGCAATAAGACTAAAGTAAACAGTAGGTGCAGCAGGAGGGTCAAAGGCTGCACAGGGATGACCACTCGACCGCTCGTGGTCAGTTTCTCCCCAGGAGCCAGCATTAGCCAGTCCCCAGAATCAGACCATTTTTTATGTGCAAAAAAATAGAAAAAAAGAAAGAAAGAAATCTGAGGGAAAATAAAACATTATCTTTTAAAAAATTATTATTTTTAATGTATTTATTTCTTTTTGGCTATGTTGGATTTTCATTGCTACACGGGGTTTTTTCTAATTGTGGAGAGTGGAGGCTACTCTCTAGATGTGGTGTGCAGGCTGCTCATTGCAGTGGCTTTTCTTGCTTAAGGTCACAGGCTCTAGGGTTTGTGGGCTTCAGTAGTTGTGGCTCATGGGCTCTGGAGCAAGGCTAATAGTTGTGACACTCGGGCTTAGTTGCTCCATGGCATGTGGGATTTTTCTGGATCAGATCGAACCCATGTCTCCTGCATTGGCAGGTGGACTCTTTACCATGGAGCCACCAAGGGAGCCCAGGATAAAGCATTATCTTGCAGAAAGCACAGAACAATCTACTGTCTCTACAGTGATTTTGTTCCTACCTATGTTTGGAGAGGCTTTGGGACTCTGATTGTAGAATTAGATATTAAGCTCTCTGAGCCAAGAATCTGGTCCCTACCTAAAGCTTAGTCACCATGCATGTCCACCCAACACAGTGAATCTTAACCCCTGGGGTCTCCATGAGCAGTCTCTGGTGACAGCTTGCTACAAAACCATAAGCAGCATTTTCTTTAACTCATGGATTTTAAAGGGACATCAAGAATCCTAACAGTTTGCTCACCACTATAAGAAGTCTAGAGAAAACAGGAGTTTTGAACCAAATTCCTACCTAGGAAGGCCTTTAGGGATACGCAGGTGTGTATGAGTCCTTTGAAACACTCAAGCCTCCCATTGGTCCTGAACACAGAATTAGCCTCCACCTTTCACATAATAACCAAGTATGTTATATAAAATAACATCTTGACCTCAAATAGCACTGCTAGGCATGATGATGCCCCTATAATATATCCAGGTACATAAAAAGTAGGAAATAGGGGGTTCTTTTTGTTTTTATCTAGGCTAAATGGTTTTCTTCTTTTATAAGAAAATAGGCTGCATTTCTTCTTTGAATTGTCTATTATTTTAATTAGAGAACTGGGAACATTTCTCTCCTGTTACATCTTCCCATCCCTGTTGAATTCTAATGACTAGTTTTAAGCTGTCAGGACAGAAATGATATCTGCAGCTGCCTCTGTCACATGGGTGGTTCTTTTTCTCCACGTCAAAGCCAACTCCTTTTTCTATTTTTGTGCTCAATTGAGCAAATTAAGAAGAAGGTAAAGTGAATAAATCTTCATTACACTCCAGAAAAGCAACCTGTAAACTGCTTACTAAAGCTCTACCAGGCAAATTACATGGAAAGGAAGTCCTTATTACACCAGAAGGTTGGATGACTTTTTTTTTTTAAACAATTGGGGAGAGTCCTGAAAGTGTGAATACCCTAATTTCACACCTGGCCCAAATATGTCAGGAGTGATCCACCTTTTACATTTGAAGCATCACTCTGTCTTACTGTAGAATGGAGTAGGTTGTATTTGAAGGCAAGTTTTTAAATAAAACTTTTTTAGACTCCTTAAAATTCTGCTTCCTCATGGTACATATGAGCTTGCTCTCTTTTCTCTAAACTTTTTTCTTCGCCCACTCTGCTCTCCTCAGTATATATTAAGTAGATAGGCTCATTTTCCTAAGGGTATTTTTATCCTAAGTTTTAAACTCATTTAAATGTTGGGTTTGACAATTTTTTGACACACTTAGTGGTCTGAAAGCAATTATATGACAGAAAACACTGCTAGTAGAGTGTCAGTGGGAATATTGCATTGTCTTCCTCTAAGGTTCAACACACCTTCAATCATTCCTAGCTATTGAATATTATGATAAAGGCATGCATACAGGGTACAGTACACAACTTATTTTTCAAGCTCTCTCAAGATTGTTGCAAGACTTTATTCAGCGAAATTCAGGTTGCCAACCCTTCTTCACAAAACCAGCATCATGTAAAATCAATGTGTGCCAATGATGTTCACCCATATTCTCCATAGTACCATCTAAGCACTCTTAGTTAAGAGAATTCTTTTGAATTAAAATGAAATATGGTGTATTTTATTCCATAGAATGTTTTTTACGTACGAGCTTATATAAATTTAAAAGAAATACATTAAATTAATTATAGGATCCTTTAAAGGACAGAATTGCCTGTGTTTTGTATGGATTTTTATTTTAATGATTTCCCTGGTGGGCATCATCAGAGGTCATGTTAATTCATGTGTTGTATTTGTGACAACATGTGCTCAGAAGGTAATGCTAGCTCAACTTTCAGCACGATGGTACATTTTAGAAATCTTGAGGGAAATTTAGTGATAACCCCTATCATCAAAAGAAATACTTAAAAATGATTATCACTTTGTATATGAATTACCTGAGATGGAGTCTGGCTCTCCAAATTGTTAACTGTTGACATAGCATGGTGGAAGAAATAAAATCATTTCATGCCATTTCACTTAAAAATAACTTTTTCTCAAGATCCACAAATATTTATATACTCAACACTATTTATCCTAAGATGATCAGAGTATATTCTTTCTCAGAAAAGTAGCTCAACAAGTCTGTGATATTTGGGAACTTCTGATATGGCAGTATCTAGAATAATCTTCAAACTGAAAACTCTTTTGCATTCAGTTCCCATAGAGCCAATATCAAGTTACCTTAATCTTTTATGACTCCAGTGATCCGGATGTCTCCTACTCTCCTGCTTTGTTTTGGTTTTGTTCTTTCTTTTTTCTAAGCTCTAAGATTACTGTAAGGGGGACAGGGGATCCTACACAGAACACAGAGACCAGGCTCCTCTTTGCTGTTGACAGGAATGGTCAGGCCTCGCTCCCTTCTCCACATCCTCTCTGAACTCTGACTTCACAACCTTCTACCTTGTTGTAATCACCTACTATTGCAAGTGTGGGTGGTAAGGCTCCAGTTCCAAGCAGCCCTTCGGGACGAGGTATCGGTCAAAACCAAGATTTTTTTTTTTTTTTTGGTTGGCTGGTTGGTCATTTTATTTTGATTCCATAGGGTAAAATTTATCATAGTTATCTGTCTTATTCAACTCACAAGCATAGTATTTGTTATATCAGTACATTTTAGCTAGAGAAATAAATAACAAATAATAAATATTATTAAGCAAATTGTATCACATTTTAGAAGGTAAAAAGTGCTAAGAAAAAAAGGGCCAATTAAGAGAGATCCAGACTTCATAATGAGGAGGTTACAATTTTTGATAGGGTAGTAAGAGAGTTAACTTCAGTCGCTCTGTTGTGTCTGACTCTTTTCGACCCCACAAACTGCAGCATGTCAGGCCTCCTTGTCCATCACCAACTCCCAGAGTTTACTCAAACTCAAGTCCATTGAGTCAGTGATGCCATCCAACAATCTCATCCTCTGTCGTCCCCTTCTCCTCCTGCCCTCAATCTTTCCAGCATCAGGGTCTTTTCAAATGAGTCAGTTCTTTGCATCAGGTGGCCAAACTACTGGAGTGTCAGCTTCAACATCAGTCCTTCCAATGAACACTCAGGATTGATCTCCTTTAGGATGGACTGGTTGGATCTCCTTGCAGTCCAAGGGACTCTCAAGAGTCTTCTCCAACACCACAGTTCAAAAGCATCAATTCTTCAGTGCTCAGCTTTCTTCACAGTCCAACTCTCACATCCACACACAACTATTTGAAAAACCATAGCCTTGACTAGATGGACTTTTGTAGGCAAAGTAATGTCTCTGCTTTTTAATATGCTGTCTGGATTGGTCATAACTTTTCTTCCAAGGAACAAGCATCTTTTAATTTTACGGCTGCAGTCACCATCTGCAGTGATTTTGGAGCCCAGAAAAATAAAGTCTGACACTGTTTCCATTGCTTCCCCATCTATTTACCATGAAGTGATGGGACCAGATGCCATGATCTTAGTTTTCTGAATGTTGAGCTTTAAGCCAACTTTTTCACTCTCCTCTTTCACTTTCATCAAGAGGCTCTTTAGTTCTTCACTTTCTGCCATAAGGATGGTGTCATCTGCATATCTGAGGTTATTGCTATTTCTCCCAGCAATCTTGATTCCAGCTTGTGTTTCATCCAGCCCAGCGTTTCTCATGATGTACTGTGCATATAAGTTATATAAGCAGGGTGACAATATACAACCTTGACATACTCCTTTCGTGATTTGGAACCAGTCTGTTGTTCCATGTCCAGTTCTAACTGTTGCTTCCTGACCTGCATACAGATTTCTTAGGAGGCAGGTCAGGTGGGTATTCCCATCTCTTTCAGAATTTTCCACAGTTTGTGGTGATCCACATAGTCAAAGGGTTTGGCATAGTCAACAAAGTAGAAATAGATGTTTTTATGAAACTCTCTTGCTTTTCCAATGATCCAGCAGATGTTGGAAATTTGATCTCTGGTTCCTTGGCCTTTTCTAAAACCAGCTTGAACATCTGGAAGTTCACTGTTCATATACTGTTAAAGCCTGGCTTGGATAATTTTGAACATTACTTTGCTAGTGTGTGAGATGAGTGCAATTGTGTGGTAGTTTGAGCATTCTTTGGCATTACCTTTCTTTGGGATTGGGATGAAAACTGACCTTTTCCAGTCCTGTGGCCACTGCTGATTTTTCCAAATTTGCTGGCATATTGAGTGCAGCACTTTCACAGCATCGTCTTTTAGGATTTGAAATAGCTCAACTGGAATTCCATTACCTCCACTAGCTTTGTTGGTAGTGATGCTTCCTAAGGCCCACTTGACTTCTCATTCCAGGATGTCTGGCTCTAGGTGAGTGATCACACCATCGTGGTTATCTGGGTCATGAAGACCTTTTTTGTTTAGTTCTTCTATGTATTCTTATCACCTCTTCTTAATATCTTCTGCTTCTGTTAGGTCCATACCATTTCTGTCCTTTATCGAGCTCATCTTTACATGAAATGTCCCCTTGGTATCTCTACTTTCTTGAAAAGATCTCTAGTCTCTCCCATTCTATTGTTTCCCTCTATTTCTTTGCACTGATCACTGTGGAAGGCTTTCTTACCTCTCCTTGCTATTCTTTGAATAAAGTAAGAGAAGTCCTCAGCAGAAAATAGCATTTGAGCAAAGACTTTTTAATTATAATTCATCAAAGAAAGTGAATTCTGAGATATGGTAAATAACTGCAAGAAAACAGAATTACTTACTCAATTAGCTGGATAAAGCTAAATTACTGAGTGTTTGTTATTTGGTGAGCATATACTTGGGCATGTGCTTATTAGTAACTCCAAACAGATAGCACCAGGTAACCAGAGCTAGTGAACAGCACTTATTTTTAGGGAAGATTGCTCACCAAGAAAAAAGTTTACATGTTGGTCCTTATTTATAAAATTGACATTTAACTCCTTCCTTTGGTAAAACACACTTAACTTTGAAAGGACCCAAGCAGATTTTTCTTCTTTTTTTTTTTTAGTCTGTTTATCACTGAGAACCCCTTTCCTGAGCATTTAAAGATATAAAATTAGCACCTTCATCTCAAAGCCACCAGATTCAATAATGAGAACTACCACCTCAGAGTTTTCCTTTAAAGTCCTGTGGTTTTTCAAGTTTTCTCCCTATTAAAAATTTATATGTGCTGTGCTTAGTCACTCTGCTGCTGCTGCTGCTGCTGCTGCTAAGTCGCTTCAGTCGTGTCAACTCTGTGCGACCCCATAGATGGAAGCCCACCAGGCTCCCCTGTCCCTGGGATTCTCTAGGCAAGAACACTGGAGAGGGTTGCCATTTCCTGCTCCAATGCATGAAACTGAAAAGTGAAAGGGAAGTCACTCAGTCATGTCTAATTCTTCATGACGCCATGGACTGTAGCCCACCAGGCTCTTCTGTCCATGAGTTTCCCAGGCAAGAATACTGGAGTGGGTTACCATGCCTTCCTCCAGGAGATCTTCCCAACCCAGGGATCATTCCCAGGTCTCCTGCAAAAAATGTATGTATCTGTTTACAATTTTTTTTTTTTTTTTTTTGGAAATATACCCCGTTGCCAGAAAAATGTAATGAGCAGTACAGTTACCGGAAGTGGACTGGTAGGTCAAGTGAACCAGTTAGCAAATACATTTCTAGAAATGCATGCTGTTTTGGATGAGTTATTGATTTCATCTGTGAACAGTCTATGGCTAACTTGCTTGTTTCATTTTTTAATGCTAACAGACTCATTTGTTGGAACCAGCATGACACATTATAGAATTACATTTGAAAGTGACTTTTGAACACTTATCTACCAGGTCTGTAAATGTTTGGAACATTAACTGCAGAACACATGAACAACTATTAATGGATTTTCTCTCTCATAAAAGGAAGAGTCTATGGTACTGTTCTGCAACAAAACAGTACAGTTATTGTTATACTGACATCTCTGAAAATAGAGGGAAGAGATGGAAATGAGGCTTCCTACTCTTCAAATCAGCCTTAAGCTGTGCTACTTTTTTTTTTCAATTGTCCTTGACTATTTTTATTTACTGACATGCCCTGGCATGAAATTTAATAAAATGAATGTGAATTGTGTGTGTTTATTACCCTGATTTATGAACTACTACTAATCAGTAATAAGGTCAAGATGAGAAAGAGTTTGTTTCTTTTTTAAACCCTTAAACATTTTTTCTACCTGAAGTTTGGGGAAGCATGCTTTTGTGTATTTTTCTGGTGACTTGCCAATCTACTCTCTAAGTTGTGTTGCTTCTGGCTATAGAATATAATGTCGTGAGTTTCAGCTTGTATGAAAGGAAAAGTCTATTCCTTGAGGACTCTATTCCCATTTCACCAGGTAAAAAATTTCATCCTTCCATCATGTGTACCTATGTCTGTGTGTATATATACATACACACTTAAAGGTATTCTGGTTTTTATTGATGGGATCCATTAATTATTCTAAAAAAGGGTCTATTTATTTTATCTGTTAAAATTATAGATATTCCCCACAACCAGTGTTTGACCTCTTTGCAGTGTCTAAATAAATTCTTGGAAGATTCCTGCTAACAGCCCAGATGTCTGAATTGATGCCATTTTCACAAGTTGGTAAATTTGAGTTGAGTTTAAAGTGTTTGTTAACGTAAAAGAAGTACACCATCCGTTAAGCATACTTGATGCCTAGAATATAAAAGCCAAGAAAAGTATCTCTAGCCAGGCAGTACTTTTCTCTCTTTACAAATGTTTTTGCTCCTTTTGCTCTTTTTTGGGTTAGAGTCTGAAATTGGCTCAATAAATGTTATTTAAATTCACAATCTCAGTGGGCAGCATTGTTCCAAAATTGAAAGAAACAGTCTCTGAGGAGGCAAACTAAATATTGTGTGAAGAACTTATCTCTAGGGCAAATAGTTCCCATTTTCAGCTTCTTACAACTTAGCCCTCTCCAAGGAAGTTTCCTAATACTTTCATTTATAATCCGAATGATATTTTTGACAGCATATCTCCTCCTCTGACCTGCCACTTGCTCCTGCCTCCCCACACATGCAGTCATAGATAGAGGCGGGAACAGACAAAAAGCTGTCGTGTCCGACTCTTAGTGACCCCATGGACTGCAGCCTACCAGGCTCCTCCATCCATGGGATTTTCCAGGCAAGAGTACTGGAGTGGGGTGCCATTGCCTTCTCATATATATATATATATATATATATATATATATATATATATATATATATATATATACACATACATATAAAAGAAGGCAATGGCACCCCAATCAGTATTCTTGCCTAGAGAATCCCGTGGACGGAGGAGCCTGGTGGGCTGCTGTCCATAGGGTCACACAGAATTAGACATGACGGAAGTGACTTAGCATGCATGCATGCATTGCAGAAGGAAATGGCAACCCACTCCAGTTTCTTGCCTGGAGAATCACAGGGACAGATGAGCCTGGTGGGCTGCCGTCTATGGGGTCTCACAGAGTCAGACATGACTGAAGCGACTTAGCAGCAGCATATATATATAAACTTGACTGCAATGTTGAGTGAGTAGAAAAACAGACTTCCTACTTAGTTATTTAGTATTCTCATATCTCATTAATTTTTTAAAAAAATTTTTAATTGAAGGATAATTGCTTTACAGATTTTTGTGGTTTTCTGTAATAAATAATCAACAAGAATCAGCCATAGGTACACCCATGTCCCCTCCCTCCTGGACCTTCCTCTCATCTTCCTCCCCACCCTACCCTTCAGCCTGTCTCAGAGCCCCTGTTGAGTTCCCTGAGTCATACAGCAAATTCCCATTGGCTATCTGTTTTACATATGGCATTGTAAATTTCTATGTTACTCTCTCCATACATCTCCCCTTCTCCCTTCTCTCCTCCCACCGTGTCCCATAGACCTGTTCTCTATGTCTTTTTCTCCATTGCTGCCCTGGAAATAAATTCATCAGTGCCATTGCTTCAGATTCCACATATATGTGTCAGTATACAATATTTATATTTCTCTTTCTGTTACTTCACTCCATATAATGGGTTCTAGTTTCATCCACCTCATTACAACAGATTCAAATATGTTCCTTTTTATGGCTGAGTAGTATTCCATTGCATATATGTACCACAGCTTCTTTATCCATTCATCTGTCAATGGACATCTAGGTTGCTTCCATGTTCTAGCTATTGTAAATATTGCTACAGTGAACATTGAGGTACATGTGTCTTTTTCAGTTTTGATTTCCTCAGGGTATATGCCTATGAGTGGGATTGCTGGGTCATATGGTGGTGTTTTATTCCTAGCTTTATAAGCAGTCTCCATACCATCTTCCATAATGGCTGTATCAATTTATATTCCCACCAACATTGCAAGAGTATTCCCTTTTCTTCACACCTTCTCCAGCATTTGTTGTTTGTAGACTTTTTGATGATGGCCATTCTGACTGGTGTGAGATATCTCATTGTGGTTTTCATTTGCTTTTCTCTAATAATAAGAAATGTTGAGCATCTTTTCATGTGTTTATTAGCCCTCTGTGTCTTTGGAGAAATGTCTCTTCAGGTCCTTTCCCACTTATTGATTGGGTTGTCTGCTTTTCTGGTATTGAGTTGTATAAGCTGCCTATATATTTGGAAATCAATCCTTTGTTAGTTGTTTCCTTTGCTATTATTTTCTCCCATTCTGAAGGCTGTCTGTTCACCTTGTTTCTAGTTTCTTTTGCTGTGCAAAAGCTTTTAAGTTTAATTAGGTCCCTCTTGTTTATTTTTGCTTTTATTTCATTCCCATTACTCTAGAAGGTGGGTTATAGAAGATCTTGCTTTGATTTATGTCATCAAGTACTCTGCCTATGTTCTCTTCTATGAGTTTAATAGTTTCTGGTCTTACACTTAGGTCTTTAATCCATTTTGAGTTTATCCTTGTGCATGGTGTTAGCAAGGGTTCTAATTTCATTCTTTTACATGTAGTTGTACAGTTTTCTAGGCACCAATAAATTGAAGAGGGTATCTTTGCCCCATTGTATATTCTTGCCTCCTTTATCAAAAATAAGGCACCCATAGGTGCATGTGTTTATTTCTTGACTATTTGTTCCATTGGTATATATTTCTGTTTGTGTGCCAGTACCATACTGTCTTGATGACTGTAGCTTTGTAGTATAATTTGAAGTCAAGAAGGTTGATTCCTCCAGCTCCATTCTTCTTTCTCAAGACTGCTTTTGCTGTTCAGGGTCTTTTATGTTTCCATATGAATTGTGAAATTCTTGTTCTAGTTCCATGGTAATTTAATAGGGATTGCATTGAATCTGTAGATAGCGTTTGGTAGTATAGTGATTTTCACAATATTGATTCTTCCTACCCAGGAACATGGAATATCTCTCCATCTGTTTGTGTTGTCTTTGATTTCTTTCATCAGTGTCTTGTAGTTTTCCGAATACAGGTGTTTTGTCTCTTTAGGGAGGTTTATTTCTAGATGTCTTATTCTTTCTATTGCAATGATAAATGGTATTGATTCCTTAATTTCTATTTCTGATTTTTCATTGTTAGTATATAGGAGTACAAGTGACTTCTGTGTATTGACCTTGTACCCCGTCACTTTGCTGAATTCGCTAATTAGCTGTAGTAATTTTCTGATAGTTTCTTTTGGGTTTTCTATGTATATTATCATGCCATCTGCAAACAGTGAAAGTTTTACTTCTTTGCTGACCCGGATTCCTTTTACTTCTTTTCTTATCTAATTAATATAGCTAGGACTTCCAAACAGAGAAGGCAATGGCACCCCACTCCAGTACTCTTGCCTGGAAAATCCCATGGATGGAGGAGCCTGGCAGGCTGCAGTCCATGGGGTCGCTGAGGGTCAGACACAACTGAGCGACTTCACTTTCACTTTTCACTTTCATGCATTGGAGAAGGAAATGGCAACCCACTCCAGTGTTCTTGCCTGGAGAATCCCAGGGACGGGGGAGCCTGGTGGGCTGCCGTCTATGGGGTCGCACGGAGTCGGACATGACTGAGGTGACTTAGCAGTAGCAGGACTTCCAAAACTATGTTGAATAATAGTGTTAAGAGTGGACACCTTGTTTTGTTCCTGATCTTGGAGGGAAAGCTTTTAGTTTTCCACCATTGAGAATTATGTTTGCTGTGGGTTTTTCATATATGGCCTTTACTATGTTGAGGTAGGTTCCTTGTATGCCCATTTTTTGAAACGTTTTTATCATAAATGGATGCTGAATGTTGTCAAAGGATTTTTCTGCATCAAATGATCATATGTTTTTTATCTTTCAATTTGTTGATATGGTGTATCATGTTGATTGATTTGCATATCCTGAAGAATCCTTGCATCCCTGGGATAAACCCAACTTGATTATAGTGTATGAGCTTTTTAATGTGTTGTTGGATTCTATTTGCTAGAATTTGGTTGAGGATTTTTGCATCTATGTTCATCAGTGATATTGACCTGTAATTTTCTTTTTTCATGTTGTCTTTTCCTGGTTTTGGTATCAGGGTGAGTGTGGCCTTAATGGCACCCCACTCCTGTAACTCTTGCCTGGAGAATCCCATGGATGGAGGAGCCTGGTAGGTTGCAGTCCATGGGGTTGCTATGAGTCAGACACAACTGAGCAACTTCACTTTCACTTTTCACTTTCATGCATTGGAGAAGGAAATGGCAACCCACTCCAGTGTTCTTGCCTGAAGAATCTCAGGGACAGGGGAGCCTGGTGGGCTGCCGTCTGTGGGATCGCACAGAGTCAGACACGACTGAAGCAACTTAGCAGCAGCAGCAGAATGAGTTTGGAAGTATTCCTTCCTCTGCAATTTTTTGGAAGGGTTTCAGAAAAATAGGCATTAGCTCTTCTCTAAATGTTTGATAGAATTCCCCTGTGAAGCCATCTGGCCCTGGGCCTTTGTTTTCGGGGAGATTTTTGATCACTGTTTCAATTTCAGTCCTTGTAATTGGGGTTCATAATTTCTATTTCTTTCTGGTTCAGCCTTGGGAGGCTAATCTTTTTTAAGTATCTGTCCATTTCCTCTAGGTTGTCAATTTTATTAGCATATAGTTGTTCATAATATTCTCATATGATCCTTTATATTTCTGGGTTGTCTGTTGTAATCTCTCCTTTTTCATTTCTAATTTTATAGATTTGATTTTTCTCCCTTTTTTTCTTGATGAGTCTGGATAGTGGTTTGTCAATTTTGTTTATTTTCTTAAAGAACCAGCTTTTAGTCTTATTAATCTTTGCTATTGTTTCCTTCATTTTTTTTTCTCATTTATTTCTGCTCTGATTTTTATGATCCCCTTCCTTCTGCTGACTTTGGGGTTTTTTTATTCTTCTTTTCCAGCTGCTTTAGATGTAGTGTTAGGCTATCTATTTGATTTTTTTCTTGTTTCTTGAGGTATGTTGTACTGCTATAAACCTCCCTCTTAGAACTGCTTTTGCTGAATCCCATAGATTTTGGGTCCTCGTGTTTTCATTGTCATTTGTTTCTAGGAATCTTTTGATTTCTTTTCTTATTTTTCAGTAACCTCTTTGTTATTTAGTAATGTGTTATTTAATTCCCATAATTTGTGGTTTTTGCTGTTTTTTTTCTTATAGTTGATATCTATTCTCATAGCATTTTGATCAGAGAATTGATACAATTTCTTTGATACAATTTCATCAAATTGTATCAATTGATACAATTTCAATTTTCTTAAATTTATTGAGGCTTGAATTGTGGCCCAAGCCACAATCTGTGGCTTGATTGTGGCCCAAGATGTGGTCTATCCTGGAGAATGTTCCATGTGCACTTGAGAAGAAAGTGTATTCTTCTACATTTGGATGGAAAGTCCTGAAGATATCAAATAGAACCATTTGCTCTAATGTTTCATTTAAGTTTCATGTTTCCTTATTGTTTCTCTCTTTTGATGATCTGTCCACTGGTGAAAGTGGGGTGTTAAAGTCCTCTACAATTGTTGTGTTGCTGTTGATTTCTTCTCTTAATGCCTGTTAATGTTTGCCTTATGTATTAAGGTGCTCCTATGTTGGGTACATAGACATTTACAGTTGTTATGTCTTCTTCTTGGATTGATCCCTTGATCATTATGTACTGTCCTTTGTCTCCTTTAATATTATTTATTTTAAAGTCTATTTTGTCTGAAATAAGGATTGCCATTCCAGCTTTCTTTTGGTTTCTATTCCATTCACATGGAATATCTTTTTCCTTCATTTTACTTTCAATCTGTATGTGTCTCTAGATCTGAAGTGGGTCTCCTGTAGGGAGCATATATGTGAGCCCTGTTTTTGTATCCATTCAGTCAGCCTGTATCTTTTGGTTGGTGCATTTAATCTGTTTACATTTAAAGTAATTATTGATGCATATGTTCCTATTGGCATTTTCTTGATTGTTTTGGGTTTGTTTTGTAGGTCTTTCCTTTCTCTTGTGTTTACTGGCTATGAGAGTCCCTTTAGTATTTGTTGCAAGACTGGTTTGGTGGTGCTGAATTCTCTTAACTTCTGCTTGTCTGTAAAGCTTTTGATTTCTCCATCAATTTTGAATGAGGTCTTTGCCAGGTATAGTAATCACAGTTGTAGGCTTTTCTCTTTCAGTACTTTAAATATATCCTGTCACTCCCTTCTGGCCTATAGAGTTTCTGTTGAAAGACCTGCTGTTAATCATATGGGTTTTCCCTTGTATGTTACTTCTTGCTTTTCCCTTGATGATTTTAATATTCTTTCTTTGTGCTTAATCTCTGTTAGCTTGATTAATGTGTGTCTTGATATGTTTATCCTTGAGTTTAACCTGTAAGTGAGTCTCTCCACTTCTTGGACTTAATTGACTGTTTCCTTTCCCATGTTGGGGAAATTTTCAACCATAATTTCTTCAAAAATTTTCTCAATGCTTTTTTTTCTTCTTCTTGCTCTGGGACCCCTATAACTCAAATGTTGGTGCATTTAATATTGTCCCAAAGGTCTCTGAGGCTATCTTCAATTCTCTTCATTCTATCCTTCTATTCTGCTCTTCAGCAATTATTTCCACCATCCTATCCTCCAGCTCAGTCATGAGTGACTAAACTGATCCTCCAGCTCACTTATCCATTCCTCTGCCTCAGTTATTCTGCTATTGGTTCCTTCTATAGTATTTTTAATTTCAGTAATTGTGTTACTTATCTCTGTTTGCTTATTCTTTATTTCTTCTATGTCCTTGATGATTGTATTAACTGTGTTAAATGCTTCTTGCATTTTCTCCATTCTATTTTCAAGTCTTCAGAGCATCTTTACTATCGTTATTCTGAATTCTCTTTCAGGAAGGGTGTTTATTTCCTCTTCGTTTATTTGGTTTTTTGAGTTTCTACCTTGCTCTTTCATTTGTGCTGTATTTCTGTCTTTTCATCTTTTTTTGTCTAACTTGCCCCACTTGAAGTCTCCTTTTCCCAGGCTTTAGGGTTGTATTACTTCTTCCTTTGAGTTTTGCCCTTGGAGGGAAATGTTGGTTGGGTGATTTGAGTTGCTCTCTTGTTAGGGGTGACTTGTGCCTGTTTCTAGTGGGAGGAGTTCAAGTAGGTAATTACGGAAATACTGGGACATATATACACACACTTCCACACATACAGTTATAACCAACGTGTTCTACAGAAAAGAGTACAGGAGATTGATTTGGAGAGCAAGGGAAACCAGAGGTGATATCAACCAATTGAAAGCAGAGTTAGCTAATGCTTAGTCTGGAAATCTGAGCATGAGCAGAGGGTCAGCTGGGGAATATAGCATAGATAGCTCAACAATTTAACTTACTTGGTGAAAGAAGGAAAAGTGAAGGGAAAAGGGGAGAATAAAAAAAAGAGAGAGAGAAAAGAAAGGGAGAAGGGAGGGAAAAGAGAAAAGGAGCGGGTGGAGAAGAGGATTAAAAAGAGAGAAAAAATAGAAAAGCAAAGATGAATAGACGTATGTTGAAAAGATTTATGTATATTCAGGAATAGCTACAGCAAGTAAAGAACTGAATATACTAAAAACAAAATCCAAAATACTCATTAAGAACAAAGAAAAAAAGTGAGAAAGAGAAAAAAATAGAAAAAAATCTTAAAATGATTTTTTCTTCTTTTTTTGACAACGCAAGAAGAAAACTCCACAGCACCACAAAAGGCTAGTATGGAGGTGGAAATATTTAGGGGGGATAAGCCGTGTGATTTATAAGAAAAAAAAGAAGAAGAAATCTAAAATGATTTTTCTTTTAACAAGGAAAACTCCACAACACCCTTAAAGGATAATGTGGTGGTGGAAATATGTTGGGGAATAAAGAGTGTGATTTATAAGAAGAAAGACTCTTAAAATGATTTTTTTTTTCATTTTTATAACAAGAAAAGCAAAGAGGAAAACTCCACAGCACCACTAACGGTTAGTGTGAAGGTGGAGATATGTTGTGGGAATAAACACTGTGATTTATAAAAGAAAAAATGAAAATAAAGAAAAAAGTTTAAAAAAGGTTCTGAAAGTTGTAGCTCTTGGTTGTGGAGTCTGCCCCGGTGGATGGGGTTAGGTTGGTGTGTTGTGATGTTTTCCTGGTTGGGGAGCTTGTGCCTGTGTTCTGCTTGATGGAGCTGGATCTCCTCTCTCGGAAGGGCAGAGCAGTGTCCAGTAGCAGGTTTGGGAGTGTATAAAAGAGGTGGCAAAAATACACAGAAGAACTGTACAAAAAAGATCTTCACGACCCAGATAATCATGAAGGTGTGATCACTCACCTAGAGCCAGACATCCTGGAATGTGAAGTCAAGTGGGCCTTAGAAAGCATCACTACGAACAAAGCTAGTGGAGGTGATGGAATTCCAGTTGAGCTATTCCAAATCCTGAAAGATGATGCTGTAAAAGTGCTGCACTCAATATGCCAGCAAATTTGGAAAAGTCAGCAGTGGCCACAGGACTGGAAAAGGTCAGTTTTCATTCCAATCCCAAAGAAAGGCAACGCCAAAGAATGCTCAAACTACCTCACAATTGTACTCATCTCACATGCTAGTAAAGTAATGCTCAAAATTCTCCAAGCCAGGCTTCAGCAATACGTGAACTGTGAAATTCCAGATGTTCAAGCTGGTTTTAGAAAAGGCAGAGGAACCAGAGATCAAATTGCCAACATCCACTGGATCATGGAAAAAGTAAGAGAGTTCCAGAAAAACATCTATTTCTGCTTTATTGACTGTGCCAAAACCTTTCTGTGGATCACAATAAACTGGAAAATTGTTCAAGAGATGGGAATACCAGACCACCTGACCTGCCTCTTGAGAAACCTATATGCAGGTCAGGAAGCAACAGTTAGAACTGGACATGGAACAACAGACAGGTTCCAAATAGGAAAAGGAGTATGTCAAGGCTGTATATTGTCACCCTGCTTATTTAACTTCTATGCAGAGTACATCATGAGAAATGCTGGACTGGAAGAAGCACAAGTTGGAATCAAGATTGCCAGGAGAAATATCAATAACCTCAGATAAGCAGATGAAACCACCCTTATGGCAGAAAGAGAAGAGGAACTAAAAAGCCTCTTGATGAAGGTGAAAGAAGAGAGTGAAAAAGTTGGCTTAAAACTCAACATTCAGAAAACAAGGATCATGGCATCTGGTCCCATCACTTCATGGGAAATAGATGGGTAAACAGTGGAAACAGTGTCAGACTTTATTTTTGGGGGCTCCAAAATCACTGCAGATGGTGACTGCAGCCATGAAATTAAAAGATGCTTACTCCTTGGAAGGAAAGTTATGACCAAACTAGATAGCATATTCAAAAGCAGAAACATTACTTTGCCAACAAAGGTCCATCTAGTCAGGGCTATGGTTTTTCCAGTGGTCATGTATGGATGTGAGAGTTGGACTGTGAAGAAAGCTGAGTGCCAAAGAATTGATGCTTTTGAACTGTGGTGTTGGAGAAGACTCTTGGGAGTCCTTGGACTGCAAGGAGATCCGACCAGTCCACTCTGAAGGAGATCAGCCCTGGGATTTATTTGAAAGGAATGATGCTAAAGCTGAAACTCCAGTACTTTGGCCACCTCATGCGAAGAGTTGACTCATTGGAAAAGACCCTGATGCTGGCGGGGATTGGGGGCAGGAGGAGAAGGGGATGACAGAGGATGAGATGGCTGGATGGCATCACTGACTCGATGGATGTGAGTCTCAGTGAACTCCGGGAGTTGGTGATGCACAGGGAGGCCTGGCATGTTGTGATTCATGGGGTCACAAAGAGTCGGACACGACTGAGCGAATGAACTGAACTGAACTGATGGGTACGGTATGCCTTTGGGCAATGGATCTAGCTTTTGTAGTGTTGCTGCTGATGCTGCTGCTAAGTCGCTTCAAACATATCTGACTCTGTGAGACCCCATAGACAGCAGCCTACCAGGCTCCCCCGTCCCTGGGATTCTCCAGGCAGCAACACTGGAGTGGGTTGCCATTTCCTTCTCCAATGCATGAAAATGAAAAGTGAAAATGAAGTCTCTCAGTCGTGTCTGACTCTTCGTAACCCCATGGACTGCAGCCTACCAGGCTCCTCCGTCCATGGGATTGTCCAGGCAAGAGTACTGGAGTGGGGTGCCATTGCCTTCTCCAATGCATGAAAATGAAAAGTGAAAATGAAGTCTCTCAGTCGTGTCTGACTCTTCGTAACCCCATGGACTGCAGCCTACCAGGCTCCTCCGTCCATGGGATTGTCCAGGCAAGAATACTAGAGTGGGGTGCCATTGCCTTTGTAGTGCTGCTGCTGCTGCTGCTAAGTGTTAGGCGCATCTATTTCCACAGCTGCTTCAAAGTGGCCCTCTCAGCATATCTGCAGTGCTGCCAGCCCCATACTTGCCCCTGTGATCATTGCTCATGCTTCTGTTCCCCTGTCCCGCCCTGTGCTGCTGGCCAAAACTTGCTAGGTAGGTGCTCGTGTGGATTCTTCTGCTCCACAGTGACTTGTGTGGCCTTCCCTCAGCCCCCATAGCTCTCCCTCTTTGTCGTGGGGCTTGTGTGCACTTGTTTTGGCTCCCCGGGCCTGTCCTTTGCTTCCAGAGCTTGTGTGCACTTCTCCTGGCTTCCCGGGTGTGCACTCTGTGCTGCCCTTTATGCTGGCTGTGTTTGTCTGAGGTGTCAAACTCGGCTACCTGGGCCCACCGTCTGTGCTGCAAGGGTTGTATGCGCTGGCTGGGTTTGTATGCCGTGCCATTCTCAGTTCCCCGAGCCACTGTCTGTTTGGTTCCACCGTCCAGGAGCTGTTAATGGGCTGAGAAGTGCAGCTTTCTCTGTTTACGGCCCTCCAAATCCCTGGGATTTTTTTTGCCTGGTTTTTCTTTGCCTGGTTTTCTGAGACTTCACAGCTCCTCTTTGGGCCCTCCTGTGAGGGGTTTCCCTTTGCATGGGAGCCCCTCCTGTTTCAGGGCTCATTCCCTCCCATGGGGCACAAGCTCCTGCCCAGAAGTTCTCCATCCTTTGCCCAGAAGTTCTCTGTCTTTTCCCTTTTGATGTCTCCCTCCTCTCTGTTACCTCATTTCAGGGAGCTTAATCTGTCCCCCTGGAGGCCTGGGGTCTTCCGCTGTTGCTTAGAGGTTGCTTTGTAGGAGTTGTTTCATATCTTGATGAGTTTTTGATGTATTTGTGGGGAGGCTGGAGATCTCCCTGTCTAACTCTTCTGCCATTTTCCTTCATCCCTCCCATTAATTTTTGAGCCTTTGGGTGCTCAGGATTGCATCATGAGTTTTAACACTCTGACTTTTGTGTGTAATCATATTCCTAGGATAGGTATATTTCAAGAGGTTCCTCTTAATAAGACCTTATATTTGTATAGTTGCATAAGAGTTTACCAAAGAACTGTCATAGGTGTTCCTGACATCTGTTTACCCTGGAAATTGGGAAGGGATTTTGCCCCCATTCGACAATTGATGATGCTGAGTATTGGGCTTCTCAGGTATTGCTGGTGATAAAGAACCCACCTGCCAATGCAGGAGACTAAAGAGACGCAGGTTCCATCCCTGAGTTGGGAAGATTGCCTGGAGAAGGAAATGAGAACCCACTCCAGTATTCTTGCCTGGAGAATCCCTATGGACAGAGGAGCCTGGTGGGCTTCAGTCCATAGGGTCACAAAGAGTCTGACATGACTGAAGCGACTTAGCACACACACACACACGAGTAAAAGAAAAACCTCCACTCCACCTGCAACTGAGCACGCCTGCAAAATGTTATCTAGTTGTTACAGGCATTCAAACATCTGTGAGAAAAGAATCTACTTAAAATATGTTATTCTAAATAATATCCGAATGCCTCTAGGTCCTACAGTCTATAGGAGAGAGACAGGTGATATATGTTAGTTGAATTTTTTTTTTTCATTTAGAATTTAGTGAGGTTTAGGTTATAAGAAATTCTATCTTATTTCCAGGAGACAGAGGAGGACACAGACTTAGGCTGCGAAATAGCTGCATTTTGTCTTTCCTGTTGCCCTTCCTCCATCCCCCTCCATCTTGCCCTGTGTCCTCCAGGTGATAAGCTGTGAATCCCTTCTTCCTAGCTCCCTGGGCTCCCATGTTAGGCTCAGCTTCTCCAAACTTCACTGTTCATCAGCTGACTCTTTGGACAGAACATTTAGTGTATGGTGAGGTGTTACAGAAGAGCAACGAAAATATCCCAACTGTACTGCCAACTTGCTGACCTCCAGAAGACTTCAGGCTTTTGGTTTTTGTTTTTATCTTTAAACCTCCACATCATGAATCACATTTATAGGACCACAGAGGAAGCTGGAATATCTGTGGGATTGAATGAAGTATGTCACAAAGATTGATGGTAGCGTTGCTTCTTTTTTATTGCTTCATTGATTTTAAATCAAGTTGAGTACTGACCAGATAGTGATGTATGTGTCTGGCTTTAGAGGAAGCAGGATGAGTGGACCAAGAAGGTAAAGAGAGAGAATGAGTAGAATGAGACACTGAGGTGAGATGACAGACAAAGTGAGGTTGATCAATGTACCAGTGAACTAATCTCAGTTTTTCTTACAACCATTCATTCCACCATTCATACCCACTCCTGACTGTGTGACTCTCCCAGAACCCCTATGATATTCACTAGGGCTCATGACCCAAAATTTGAAGACTTGCTCAGTAATAAAGGCCAGCATATCCTGAGAGATAGTGCTCAGTCATTCAGTTGTGCCTGACTCTTTGCAACCCCATGAACTGTACATGCCAGGCTCCTCTGTCCATGGGAATTTTCCAAGCAAGAATACTGGAATGGGTTGCCATGTTCTACTCCAGGGATCCTGAGTGATTAACAGATATACCACAGTGGGTGGGTGGGGCTTCCATGGTGGCTCAGCCAGTAAAGAATCTGCCTGCAATATGGGAGACCAGGGTTTGAGCTCTGGGTTGGGAAGATCCCCTGGAAAAGGGAAAGGCTACCCACTCCAGGATTCTGGCCTGGAGAATTCCATGGACTGTATAGTCCATGGGGTTGCAAAGAGTCGGACATGACTGAGTGACTTACACATACCCCACTCTTTAAATATATATGGTCACATTTAATCCTCCCCACAGATTGTAGCCTAATTTGACATAAAGGGAATTGAGACAAAAAGAGGATTAAGAACATTCTGAGCACCCCAGGTCCTAAAATAAGGAGAAGAGAAAGAAAGCCAGGCAGGTTGGACTCCAGGGGTGAAGTTGCCAACCATGTTCTGTGAAAATCTTTGGGTTTCACTGAAATGAGGGTTCCGTTACCCTCAAAGCTGTCCATGCTTCCACTGGCTATTCTGTTTTACAAGAATTTCCTAAGACTATTAGTTTTATATATTTTTTAAAGTATTAGCCTTGAAAATATTTCTTCCAATGAAATTATTTCATGTATGTTGCAGTAAAAACAATGTATATTTCCCTTTACTTTCATCATAAGACATAACTTAGGAAAAACTAAATGCAAGTGTCTTCCTACTAAAATGAAATTACATGAAAATAATACAGCTAGAGAAGTTGCTCTCATTTCATTTTCAGGGAGCAAAAATTCTCATTATTCTAAATGATGTAGTCCTGAGATTGGGCACAAAAATAAAGGAATCCCAAGGCATGTTGTAAAGAGCCGACGCATTGGTAAAGGCCCTGATGCTGCGAAAGATTGACGGCTAAAGGAAAAGGGGGTGGCAGAGGATGAGATGGTTAGATAGCATCACCAACTCCACAGACATGAATTTAAACAAACTCCAGGAGATAGTGGAGGACAGAAGAGCCTGAAGTGCTGCAGTCTAGTGTTTAAGATCTTTTACTTAGCCATCAAGTCGTTGGTAAATAATCATTGTATAGATGAGTAAAAGGCACTTACCTGAAGCTTCATCTAATCCAAGGTAACATACCTTGGTTATGGCTGTTGTTCAGTCACCGAGCCACGTCCAGGTCTTTGTGACCCCATGGACTGCAGCACACCAGGCTTCCGTGTCCTTCACTATCTCCTGGAGTTTGCTCAAACTCATGTCCGTTGAGTCAAATGATGCCATCCAACCATCTCATCTTTGTCACCCCCCCTTTCCTCCTGTCCTCAATCTACTCCAGCATTAGGGTCTTTTCCAATGAGTTGGCTCTTTGCATCCGGTGACCGCAGTATTGGAGCCTTACAATATGCAAGCATTTTCAACAGTGCTGTGGACGATCTCATGAGATATAATTTACATATGTAATTCTGTCCAAGGTTAAAATATAACTATGCAAAGTTATTTGCATGTTGAGCAATTATAAAATCAGAGTATTCTTTAAGAAAACTTCCTAATTCCATGCTTCCTTTTAAATCTAATTTGCATTATTATTGTGGAAATTAAAACATTACAGTGTTTTATTTTGTTTATGTCATAGTGCATGGTATACATTTCCTGCTAAAAATCTATAGTCTATTTTCCTCCTTTCAAAGGCAAATATATTTTAATACAAAACTAGACTTTAAATAATAATAGTTTTATGCTATAGTGTGAGCACATAAATATACAAGAAAGAATATTGATCAAAAACTAATGAATACAATTCCCATGGCAGTAAAATGTCAGGAAACTGGTACTGTTGATAAATGCTTATGAGAATGGAGCTCTCATTTTTTTCTGCAGCCAATAAAAAGATGAGGTTTCTTTAGAGAGAAATACAGTTTTCCCCAAGATCTCAAAGACTGTATTATTTTGCTGCTTATTTGTCAAACAAAAAATGAAGATTTCAGAATAGGCATAAAATGAGTGAAAGATGAAAACTAAGAAAAACCACAGAAAAAGGGCTTGTGACGAAAGGACTTAATCAAGTGTCTAGGGACCTGGGAGTGCTCTGGGCCTAATTGTGGTCAATAGGGAGAAACTGGGTTTTTTGCAATTTCCTTTTGTTTTAGGATTTTGTTTGTTTGTTTGTTTGTTTTTGCCCACACTGAGTGATTTGTGGGATCTTAGTTCCCTGACCAGGAATCGAACCCGCACTCCCGGCAATGGAATTGCAGAGACCTAACCACTGAAAGTCACTCAAGTGTGTTTGACTCTTTGCAACCCCATGGACTATAGAGTCCATGCAATTCTCCAGGCCAGAATACTGGAGTGGGTAGCCTTTCCCTTCTCCAGGGGATCTTCCTGACCCAGGGATCAAATCCAGGTCTCCCGCATTGCAGGCAGATTCTTTACCAGCTGAGCCACAAGGGACTTCCCTGGTGGCTCAGATGGTAAAGCGTCTGTCTGCAATGCGGGAGACCTGTGTTCTATCCCTGGGTCAGGAAGATTCCCCGGAGAAGGAAATGGCAACCCACTCCAGTATCTTGTCTGGAAAATCCCATGGATGGAGGAGCCTGGTGTCCAGGGTGTCGCAAAGAGTCAGACATGAATGAGTGACTTCACTTTCACTTTCACCCACTGAAAAGGAAACATATTCCCATTTGAATGCAGAGTTCCAAAGAACAGCAAGGAGAGATAAGAAAGCCTTCCTCAGTGATCAATGCAGAGAAATAGAGGAAAACACCAGAACGGGAAAGACTAGATCTCTTCAAGAAAATTAGAGATACCAAGGGAACATTTCATGCAAAGATGGGCTCGATAAAGAACAGAAATGGTATGGACCTAACAGAAGCAGAAGATATTAAGAGGTGGCAAGAATACACAGAAGAACTATACAAAAAAAAAATATTCATGACCCAGATAATCACGATGGTGTGATCATTCACCTAGAGCCAGACATCCTGGAATGTGAAGTCAAGTGGGCCTTAGAAAGCATCACTACGAACAAAGCTAGTGGAGGTGATGAAATTCCAGTTGAGCTATTTCAAGTCCTGAAAGATGATGCAGTGAAAGTGCTGCACTCAATATGCCAGCAAATTAGAAAACTCAGCAGTGGCCACAGGACTGGAAAAGGTCAGTTTTCATCCCAGTCCCAAAGACAGGCAATGCCAAAGAATGCTCAAACTACTGCACAATTGCACTCATCTCACATGCTAGTAAAGTAATGCTCAAAATTCTCCAAGCCAGGCTTCAGCAGTACATAAACTGTGAACTTCCAGATGTTCAAGCCAGTTTTAGAAAAGGCAGAGGAACCAGAGATCAAATTGCCAATATCTGATCGATCATCAAAAAAGCAAGAGAGTTCCAGAAGAACATCTATTTCTGCTTTATTGACTATGCCAAAGCCTTTGATTGTGTGGATCACAATAAACTGTGGAAAATTCTTCAAGAGAAAGGAATACCAGACCACCTGACCTGCCTCTTGAGAAACCTATATGCAGGTCAGGAAGCAACAGTTAGAACAGGACGTGGAACAACAGACTGGTTCCAAATAGGAAAAGGAGTACTCAAGGCTGAATATTGTCACCCTGCTTATTCAACTTCTATGCAGAGTACATCATGAGAAACGCTGGGCTGGAAGAAGCACAAGCTGGAATCAAGATTGCCAGGAGAAATACCAATAACCTCAGGGATGCAGATGACACCACTCTTATGGCAGAAAGTGAAGAGGAACTAAAAAGCCTCTTGATGAAAGTGAAAGAGGAGACTGAAAAAGTTGGCTTAAAGCTCAACATTCAGAAAACTAAGATCATGGCATCTGGTCCCATCACTGCATGGGAAATAGATGGGGAAACAATGGAAACAGTGGCAGACTTTATTTTGGGGGCTCCAAAATCACTGCAGATGGTGATTGGAGCCATGAAATTAAAAGATGCTTACTCCTTGGAAGGAAACTTATGACCAACATAGATGATGTATTAAAATGCAGAGACATTACTTTGCCAACAAAGGTCCATCTAGTCAAGGCTATGGTTTTTCCAATGGTCATGTATGGATGTGAGAGTTGGACTGTGAAGAAAGCTGAGTACTGAAGAATTGATGCTTTTCAACTGTGGTGTTGGAGAAGACTCTTGAGAGTCCCTTGGACTGCAAGGAGATCCAACCAGTCCATCCTAAAGGAGATCAGTCCTGGGTGTTCATTGGAAGGACTGATGCTGAAGCTGAAACTCCAGTACTTTGGCCACCTCATACAAAGAGTTGACTCATTGGAAAAGACCCTGATGCTGGGAGGGTTGGGGGCAGGAGGAGAAGGGGACGACAGAGGATGAGATGGCTGGATGGCATCACCGACTCGATGGACATGAGTTTGAGTGAACACTGGGAGTTGGTGATGGACAGGGAGGCCTGGCGTGCTGCGATTCATGGGGTCACAAAGCGTCAGGCACGACTGAGCGACTGTACTGAACTGAACTGAAGGTTCAAAGGCTCTCAAAGTGTTTGCGTGGGAAGTCGCTTCAGTTGTGCCTAACTCTTTGTGACCCCTTAGACTGTAGGCTCCTCTGTCCATGGAATATTTCAGGCAAGAATACTGGAGTGGGTTGCCATGCCCTCCTCCAGGGCTCAGACTGTTTAATTAAACATTAAAATGAATGTTTAATTTTAACCAAAATTGAAAATATTCCTGATGAAGGTTGAGACACAGATCTAAAGGAAGAAGTGCTTGCATCAAAGTCTTTAATGACTTAGATTTTTAATAAATATGGAGATTTATAAAGGAAAAATGAATAATAACAAATGACTAGAAAAATTTTAAACATATTGGTGTTTATCTCTATAAGATGGGGTAATTTTTGTGAGTGTGGTTTTTCATCCTTTGGTTTTTTTCTGTCTAAAAAATTTTTCCATGGGGATTTACACAGCTTTTAAACTTGGAAATTAACAATAAATGTTATTTTATAATAGAAATATAAGATCATCACTAAATACAGAGAGTGACACAAACATATAAGAAGTATACAAGGAAGGCTGAGCTCCAAAATGAACTTCTTTAGAGAAGGAAGGGAGGGAGAAAGAGAGGTGGAGGAAGATGTTATTCATGGAAACAGCAAGAAATAAAATTAATAAGGAAGAAAATTAAAGCCAAGTAACGACAGGATTGAAGGATGGCTGTTTGTTGGTAGGAAAAGAAATAAAAGTCCTCAATACTAATCGTGTCTCTCTTTCCCTTGTGGTTCAGCTGGTAAAGAATCTGCTGCAGTGTGGGAGACCTGGGTTCAATTCCTGGGTTGGGAAGATTCCTTGGAGAAGGGAAAGGCTACCCACTCCAGTATTCTGGCCTAGAGAATTCCATGGACTGTATAGTTCATGGGGTCGCAAAGAGTCGGACATGACTGAGCAACTTTCATCATAATCTTTTCAGTAAAGGAGATTAATCTTTGTAGCAGAACTGAGAGAATAAATATTGAAATGAAGGTCTGGTCTGAGAGAAGAGACTCTTTCAAGTAAGATGTTTTCCAAGACAGGGTAATATTGATCAGAAGACAATCTATTATATTTGAGCAGAAAAATGAATCAGATTTAGTTAATAGAATATAAGCATGTAAATTTAGGGGTGCCATTGAAGGAAACAGATAAGATAAGTAGATCAGTCTGCATTGATAAGAATGAGATGAATCTCATCTGATTGAGTTTGTTTCTAAGACTCTTACAGTTGCCTTGGCAATGGGGCTCTCACTCATGCAGAAAGGAGAAAAGCAATGAACAATAATGTGGACTTCAGCAATGCATGTCCCAGTTAATTCTATTATCTCAGAACATCAGAAAAAGTATTTGGGAGAGGTTTGTGTTGTGGACAAATGATGAATTCAGGAATAAATTACAATGGATTCTAAATAAAGGAGATTTTAGTGAGCCTACACGTTCTGAAACATTGCAGGATCCCTCAGTCAGGCCTGTCTATGGCAGGCATGGTCATGCATTAATGAACCAGGTCTTAGGCACCTCTCTTGTTTCTGCTGGTCCTCCTTGGAGTGCCATGTTGTGTGGGAAATATCCTCAAGTTTTGGGGTGGTAAAGATTTTTTTTTTTAAAGATAGGTCCTTTTCTTTTTATTTATTTATTTGTTTCAGGTTGCAATGGGTCTTCACTGCTGCGCGGGCTTTCTCTACTTGCAGAGAGGGGGGCTACTCTTGAGTTGCAAGGCACAGGCTTCTCGTTGCAGTGGCTTCTCTTGTTGAGGAGCACGGGCTCCAGGCAAGCAGGCTTCAGTGGTTGCAGCACCAGGGCTCCTCAGTTGTGGCTTTCCAGCCCTAGACCATGCAGGCTTCAATAGTTAGGGCACATGGGCTTAACTGCTCCACGACATGTGGAATCTTCCCGGACCAGGGTTCAAACCTGTGTCCCCTGCACTGGCAGGCAGATTCTTTATCCACTGTGCCACCAGGAAGGTCCAAGATCTCTCTCTCTCTCTCTCTTTTTTTTTTTTTTTTTTTTACTAATTTTTAATGGAGTACATTTGATTTACAATGTTGTGTTAGTTTCTGCTGTAAGGCAAAGTGATTCAGTTATACATATACATATATCTACTCTTTTTAAGATTCTTCTCCCACATAGGTCATCACAGAGTACAGTACTGACCTACTGTGCTACACAGTGGGTCCTTATTAGTTATCTATTTTATACATAGTAGTGTACACATGTCAATCTCAGTCTCCCAATTTATCCCTCTTCCCGTCTTTCCCTCTTGGTAACCTTGAGTTTGTTTTTTGTGCCTGTGATTCTATTTCTGTTTTTTAAGTAGGTCCATTTGTCATTTGTATCATTTTTTTTTTAATTAAAAAAAAAAGGGTAGAGTTCATTTTACTGACAGCTTTGGATAACAAACTTGAGATACTGGCCAGTGGGGCAACTTGTTACCTTCACACTGCCACAAAGGAAATTCAGAACCACCTAGAAAGATTTGGAAAGGAGTTGTCATGGAGTGCTTAAAAGTGAGATCATGGCAACACTGTCGGTTATTTTTGAAAAATCTTGGCAAATAAGAGAAGCACTTGGTGGCTGCACATGAGCACATTTCAGCCCAATTTTACACACTGGGGGAAAGAAAGGATTAGACAACCTGAGGCTTGACAATGACAACTGTTAAAAATCTGGAATGGAATATAAAAACAAAGGTGGATTGGAATAATGTGGAAAAGAAAGTATAGTGATGAAAAGAACAGTTTGCCTCATAACTCCTTTCTTTTTACAATTTGGAAGATAAAGTATGGTAAATGGGTATCTGTACTTCAGCATAGTTTTGATAAGTTTTCTCATTATTTTCTTGTATACAAGCTAGATTAGTATAGCTGTGTCAGGGACCGTTTAGAAACATTCAGTTCAGTTCAGTCGCTCAGTCATGTCCAACTCTTTGCGACCCCGTGAATCGTAGCACGCCGAGCCTCCCTGTCCACCACCAACTCCCAGAGTTCTCTCAAACTCACATCCATCGAGTTGGTGATGCCATCCAGCCATCTCATCCTCTGTCATCCCCTTCTTCTCCTGCCCCCAATCCCTCCCAGCATCAGAGTCTTTTCCAATAAGTCAACTCTTTGCATAAGGTGGCCAGAGTACTGGAGTTTCAGCTTCAGCATCATTCCTTCCAAAGAACACCCAGGGTTGATCTCCTCTAGAATGGACTGGTTGGATCTCCTTGCAGTCCAAGGGACTCTCAAGAGTCTTCAACACCGCAGTTCAAAAGCATCAATTCTTTGGTGCTCCGCCTTCTTCACAGTTAAACTCTCACATCCATACATGACCACTGGAAAAACCATAGCCTTGACTAGACGGACCTTTGTTGGCAAAGTAATATCTCTGCTTTTGAATACGATATCTAGGTTGGTCATAACTTTCATTCCAAGGAGTAAGCGTCTTTTAATTTTATGGCTGCAATCACCATCTGAAGTGATTTTGGAGCCCCCAAAATAAAGTCTGACACTGTTTCCACTGTTTCCCCATCTATTTCCCATGAAGTGGTGGGACCGGATGCCATGATATTCGTTTTCTGAATGTTGAGCTTCAAGCCAACTTTTCCACTGTCCTCTTTCACTTTCATCAAGAGGCTTTTGAGTTCCTCTTCACTTTCTGCCATAAGGGTGGTGTCATCTGAATATCTGAGGTTATTGATATTTCTCCTGGCAATCTTGATTCCAGCTTGTGCTTCCTCCAGCCCAACATTTCTCATGATGTATTCTGCATATAAGTTAAATAAGCAGGGTGATAATATACAGCCTTGACGTACTCCTTTTCCTATTTGGAACCAGTCTGTTGTTTCATGTCCAGTTCTAACTGTAGCTTCCTGACCTGCATATAGGTTTCTCAAGAGGCAGGTCAGGTGGTCTGGTATTCCCATCTCTTTCAGAATTTTCCACAGTTTATTGTGATCCACACAGTCAAAGGCTTTGGCATAGTCAATAAAGCAGAAATAGATGTTCTTCTGGAACTCTTTTGCTTTTTTGATGATCCAGTGGATGTTGGCAATTTGATCTCTGGTTCCTCTGCCTTTTCTAAAACCAGCTTGAAACATTAGATAACTGTATTCTTCAAGTTTTGAACTTTGGAGTGATGTCAAATAGAACAGAGATTTCTAGATGGGAATTCCAGCTTGCTGTTCTCAGCCTTATATCCTTACATTTGGATAAAGGTATAGAGTAGGTTTGAGACTTCCCTGGTGGCTCAGTGGTAAAGAAGCCATTTGCAGTGCAGAAGACACAGGTTCAATCCCTTATCAGGGAAGATAGATCCCTTGGAGAACAAAATGGCAACCCACTCCAGTATTCTTGCCTGGAGAATCCCATGGACAGGGGAGCCTGGAGGGCTATAGTCTGTAGGGTCACAAGAGTTGGATACAACTTAGCAACTAAACTACCACCACCATAGTAGGCTCATCAGTTCAAGAATGGCATAAAGTTAGGAAGGACAGTAGATACATTAGAAGATCAAGATCTGAAAATACCATTAAGATTTGCATTGTTAGGTTAAATCCAATAAGATGAATTTTACACAAGAGAACAAAAAGCACTCAAATCAAATAAAAAATATATCAAATTAAATAGATGAAGAAGACACTATTTAGCATTAGCACAAGTGAGGAGTAACAGAATAATTTTAGTTAAGAGTAAGAATTATATGCATTAATGGGCTATTTTTAATGAGATATAACTTTAGAAACTTAAGAGAACGTTTAAGGTACAACTGTCTTCATTTACCTAGAGAAATACTCTTTTAATTTTAATATTGAAATATAGTTGCTGTACAATATTATATAAATTATGAGTATATACACAATATAGTTATTCACAATTTTTAAAGGTTATACTCCATTTTAGCTTATTTTATACCTAATAGTTTCTACCTCTTAGTACCCCTCCACCCTCCCCTGTCTCCACTGATAACCACTAGTTTGTTTAGAGAAACATTCCTGAAAACAGGCAGATAGATGGAATGTGTCCGGAGGAAAACCACCAAGTGGAAAAAGGTTAAAGAACCACGAGAAACAAAAAGGTGCTTGAATTTAGATTGTCTGTTTTGGAAGAGACTAGGGAAGACATACTTTTCATGGGGTTCTCAAGGCAAGAATACTGAAGTGGTTTGCCATTCCCTTTTCCAGTAGAAGTCCATCTAGTCAAAGCTAGTCATGTATGGATGTGAGAGTTGGACTATAAGGAAAGCTGAGCACAGAAGAATTGATGCTTTTGAACTGTAGTGTTGGAGAAGACTCTTGAGAGTCCCTCAGACTGCAAGGAGATCCAACCTGTCAGTCCTAAAAAAAAAAAAAAAATCAGTCCTGAATATTCATTAGAAGGACTGTTTTTTGAAGCTGAAACTCCAATACTTTGGCCACCTGATGTGAAAAACTGACTCATTTGAAAAGACCCTGATGCTGGGAAAGATTGAAGGCAGGAGGAGAAGATGATGACAGAGGATGAGATGGTTGGATGGCATCACCGACTCTATGGACATGAGTTTGAGTAAACTCCAGGAGTTGGTGATGGACAGGGAAGCCTGGCATGCTGCAGTCCATGGGGTTGCAAAGAGTTGGACACAACTGAGTAACTGAACTGATTGAAGGAAGACATCCAAATCCTCTCCAAATGTTCAAAGAATGATTATACAGAGCAAGAATTAGACTTCTCTTTTTTTGGCCATAAATGATATCTGAGATCTCTAGGTAGAAGCAATATAGTAGTAAATTTCATCCAATATAAGAAAAATCATTGCAACAGAGAGGTCAAAAACAGATCGTTGCCTAGAGAGAGAAAGTTCTTTTCAAGCACAGAAAATAATTTGTCAAAGATGTTACAGAGAGGATTTAATTCTTCAATGGATAATTGTCAAATCTGGCTCATTTATGGAATTGTTATGGGATATATTTTAAATAATAGGTTCTTGATTTCTACCCTTACCTACAGTATAAGTTTCCAGGGGTGGAGAAGCTTGTATTTTTTCAAAAAGCATCCTAGCTGATTCAAAAGATCATCCCAGTTTGACAAGCAGCAGGTCTTTCTAAGGTCTCTTCCCACTCATGTTTTACCCCAAGGCAATCAAATTAGTTGGCTGCCTACGAAGTCTGTGGTTAAAACCAAGTGTGTATACTTATTATCATTCTTATTTTAGGATATGGAAACTCCTATATGAAAGAGGTAACACCTGCCCAAGATCACATGGTTAACATGTCCGACTCTTTGTGACCCCATGAACTACACAGTCCATGGAATTCTCCAGGCCAAAATACTAGAATACTGGAGTGGGTAGCCTTTCCCTGCTCCAGGGTATCTTCCCAACCCAGGGATCAAACCCAGGTCTCCCGCATTGCAGGCAGTCTTTACCAGCTGAACCACCAGGGAAGCCCAAAGGTATGACGGGAGACTCTGACTTTGAAAATCTGACTTGAGAACATGTCTTAGGACCCACTTTCATGCGCTGCCTCCTTAGTGGGAATGTCTGCACAGGTGATATAAATAAAGCAAACTGAACCACAGCAGCTTTTTAAAAAGCATCTCTGAAGAGATGATTAAATGCAATTCACTATTTTATATCACACATAAAATTCACACATTTTATATATGTCACCTATATATATTACATACATACATGTATATAAGATTTGAGTGATTAAGCCAATAATATAACTCTTATTTTAAAAAATGCTACTTTCAGCACATTAAACAGTTTTTTTGGACTGTAGAGTCCAAAAAAAATGTGTTTTTTTTTTTTTTCTTTATGTTTATGTCACCTCCCAGCCTCTAGATAGGTGTGCATCCCTTTAATTCTTATTCTCCTGCTCTGTGACATTTTTATTCTAAATAAGCAGAAATGAAAACCAGAAGGCCCTGGAGGATAGGAGGCTTCAGAAGTGATTTTGAAAGGTTATTGGCCCACAGAATTGGAGGATTTCACATAAGCACTATCAGTGCTGCTGATCTGAAGGCACTGCAGAGCCTGGATGAGCTGGATGGCCAACGAGTATAAACTTATTCAAGATTTAAGACCACGGGGTCAAATAAATTATTCTGAGGCCTTATCAATAACAGAAATCACTGTAAATAGATAGCTGTTTAATCCTCCTCCTTTCTCCTCTGCTAATCTTACCAGGCTAGAGGTTGTGGCCTCATCTAAATGCCAGCCAGCTAGAAAAGGGTTGCCCATCTATACCAGATACTACCAAATATATAGTCTCTAAGCTCAAAGGCACAAACAAGCTAAACAAAGCAACCTTATGTGCCAACATTTAGAATCACAGATTTACCTGAATGTTGTTTTGTTTCGTGTTTTTCTACTCAAAGCCTTGGGTATCCTAATGAACAAGTTAAAAATTTTCACAGCTGAAATCGCTTTTCTGGTTCTTTCATCTGAGGCTAAAAAGCGAAGTCAGTTGTGTCTGACTCTTTGCTACCCCACAGACTGTAGCCCTGCAGGCTCCTCCATCCATGGGATTTTTCCAGGCAAGAATACTGGAGTGGGTTGCCATTTCCTTTTCCAGGGGATCTTCCTGACCCAGGGATCGAACTTGGGTCTCCTGCATTGCAGGCAGACTCTTTACCATTTGAATCACTCTGAGGCTAAAGAAAGTGTTTTACAGGTATACCCTGCGCTGTGCTAAGTCGATTCAGTCACATCCAACTCTTTGCGACCCCATGGCCTGTAGCCCTCCAGTCTCCTCTGTCCACAGGGATCCTCCAAGCAAGAATACTGGAGTGGGTAGCCATGCCTTGCTCCAGGGGATCTTCCCAGCCCAGGGACTGAATGAGTATCTCCTGCATTGGCATGTGGACATGAATTTGAGTAAACTCTGGGTGTTGGTAATGGACAGGGAGGCCTGGCGTGCTGAAGTCCATGGGGTTGCAAAGAGTAGGACATGACTGAGCGACAACTGAACTGAACTGAACTGAGGAGACCTTACAAACAGCTGTGACAAGAAGAGAAGCAACAGGCAAAGGAGAAAAGGAAAGATATACCCATTTGAATGCAGAGTTTCAAAGAATAGCAGGGAGAGATAAGAAAGCCTTCCTCAGTGATCAATGCAAAGAAATAGAGGAAAACAACAGAATGGGAAGACTAGAGATCTCTTCAAGAAAATTAGAGATACTGAGGGAACTTTTCATGTAAAGATAAGCACAATAAAGGACAGAAATTGTATGGACCTAACAGAAGCAGAAGATTTTAAGAAGAGGTGGCAAGAACACAGAAGAACTATACAAAAAATATCTTCATGACCCAGATGATCAAGATGGTTTAGTCACTCACCTAGAGCCAGACATCCTGGAATGAGAAGTCAAGTGGGCCTTAGGAACCTTCACTATGAACAAAGCTAGAGGAGGTGATGGAATTCCAGTTCAGCTATTTCAAATCCTAAAAGATGAGCCTGTGAAAGTGCTGCATTCAGTACACCAGCAAATTTGGAAAACTCAGCAGTGCCCACAGGACTGGAAAAGTTCAGTTTTCAATCCAATCCCAAAGAAAGGCAATGCCAAAGAATGTTCGAATGACCACACAATTGCACTCATCTCACATGCTAGCAAACTAATGTTCAAAATTCTCCAAACCAGGCTTCTACAATACATGAAACGTGAACTCCCAGATGTTCAAGCTGGATTTTATAAAGGCTAAATGTTAACCAGAGATCAAGTGGCCAACATCCATTGGATCATTGAAAAAGGAAGAGAGTTCCAGAAAAAATATCTACTTCTGTTTTATTGACTATGCCAAAGCCTTTGACTGTGTGGATCACAATAAACTGTGGAAAATTCTTCAAAGAGATGGGAATCCCAGAGCACTTGACCTGCCTCTCGAGAAATCTGTATGCAGGTCAGGAAGCAACAGTTAGAACTGAACATAGAACAACAGATTGGTTCCAAATCGGGAAAGGACTATGTCAAGGCTGTATATTATCACCCTGCTTATTTAACTTATATGCAGAGTACATCATGAGAAATGCTCAACTGGATAAAGCACAAGCTGGAATCAAGATTGCCGAGAGAAATATCAATAACCTCAGATATGCAGATGACACCACCCTTAGGGCAGAAAGTGAAGAGGAACTAAAAAGCCTCTTGATGAAAGTGAAAGAGAAGAGTGAAAAAATTGGCTTCAAGCTCAATATTCAGAAAATGAAGATCATGGCATCCGGTCCCATCACTTCATGGCAAATAGATAGGGAAACAGTGGAAACAGTGACAGACTTTGTTTTTGGGGCTCCAGAATCATGGCAGATGGTGTCTACAGTCATGAAATTAAAAGACGCTTACTCATTGGAAGAAAAGTTAAGACCAACCTAGACAGCATATTAAAAAGCAAAGACATTTTTTTTGGCCAACAGAAATCCATCTAGTCAAAGCTATGTTTTTTCCAGTAAAGAAAGCTGAGCGCCAAAGAACTGATGCTTTTGAACTGTGGTCCTGGAGGAGACTCTTGAGAGTCCCTTGAAGTGCAAGGAGATCCAAACAGTCCATCCTAAAGGAAATCAATCCTGAATATTCATTGGAAGGACTGATACTAAAGCTGAACCTTCAATACTTTGGCCAAAGAACTGACTCATTAGAAAGGACTCTGATGCTGGGAAAGATTGAGGGCAGGAGGAGAAGGGGATGACAGAGGATGAGATGGCTGGATGGCATCACTGACTCAGTGGACATGAGTTTGGGTAAACTCTGGGAGTTTGGTGATGGACAGGAAGGCCTAGCATGCTGCAGTCCATTGGGTTCCTAAGAGTTGGACACGACTCAGCGACTGAACTGAACTTGTAAGCCGTAGCATATCTGACTCATTTTACCTTGTATGTTAATCTCTAATTGAATTCGTGTTGCTGCAAATGGCATTATTTCTTTTGTTTTATGGCTGAGAAATATTCCATTGTATATGTGTTCCACATAATTTTTATCCATTCCTCTCAATGGATGTTTCGGTTGCTTCCATGTCTTTGCTATTGTAAATAGTACTCTGTACATTGGGGTGCATGTATCTTTTTGAATTATGGTTTTCTCAGAATATTTGCCAGGGGCAGGATTGCTGGATCATATGATAGTTGTATTTTTAGCTTTTAAAGGAACCTCCCTACTGTTCTGCATAGTGGCTGTACCAGTTAAGATTCGCACCAACAGTGTAGGAGGGTTCCTTTTACTCCACACCCTCTTCAGCATTTATTGTTTGTAGAGTTTTTGATGATGGTCATTCTGATCAGTTTGAGCTAATACCTCATGGTAGTTCTGATTTGCATTTCTCTAATAATTAGTGGTGTTTGGGCTGCTAGGCGGTATATAGCATCAAGCAAGATTACATTCAGCCTTTAACAATTTAGTTGAGTCATCAGTTGCTGTCTTTTCATCTTATCTATGGTGTTATATTTTCTGCCTCTCACTGCTCTGCTAAAAATCAAAATAACTTTGGATCTCTAGGCTTCTAAAGGGACCATTTTAGATTTTAATGCCATTTAACCACTTTGTAGATTTTTTTTTTATGTCTTTTCAAACATAGATATAATTTTTAAATAGTTTTATACAGTATGTAGTTGTTTTTATTTTAGAATAAGAGCCACCTTGTCTTATAAATTTCTATGTCTCCAGTGCAAACAGAATTTCCCTGGTTGAATCATATATATATATAGCTGTGCTGGGTCTTATTTGCCACAGGCAGGATTTTGATCTTCCCTAGGGCATAGGAATCTTTACTTGCAACAGGCAGACTCTTAGTTGTGGCATATAGAGTCCGGTTCCCTGACCAGGGATCAAACTTGGGCCCTCACATTGGGAGTGTGTCATCTTAGCCTCTGGAACTACCAGGGAAGTCCCGAATCTTTATTCTTGAGAGATACAGAATGGAATAAGTGTGGATGAAATGTCATAAGGTCTGGGAATTTCTTTAAAATAGTCCAGCAAGGTAGGAGGTAAGCAGGAGGTAGGTGAAACAAGCCAGTGTTGGTGTCACGGTTGTGCTTGATGATGTGGGTGCTTGGTAAATGGATGTTCATGAAATTATTCTCTCTACTTTTGTCTATGTTTGAATATAGTTTTCATAATAAAAAGCTTTTTAAAATGGATACTATAAATTTTTAATGCCTTGCTAGCAATGGGTCAGAAATTGTAAGTTTTCCAGTGGCAAACACATAAAAGAAAATCTAGTCAGTTACGGAATTCAAAATGTCAGCAAAGAAATGGGAGAGGGGAGGAAAATTTCAAAAGTTCTTTGTTTTAAGACCACACAGAAATCTTTCCTGAGGGTTCTCATAAAGAGAACACTGGGAAATGTAATAACAAAAAAAAATGTTCATAACAAAATCTCCTCTCAACACAAACAATAACGAATTTCTTAGAACTTTTATTATAGCATCTTTCAAGAAAGGTAGATGACATCACACAGAAGTATAAGGCAGAAAAGAGAATTGAACAGATGCCTTATAAACTTGTGCTCATTATCTGGGAAAATACGTGAAGTTTCTTTTCCTTCAAATGGTCCTCATTAAATATTGTTTTTTTGCTTTTTTCTAGACTGAGTTTACAACTAATGGTACTTAAATACTTTTCAACCCTCTCTCATCTCACCCCAGAATGGCCTCTATGTTCATAGGGGAAATTTGTGTAACATCGTCAGGAAGGAAACAGGACATGTGGATCTCCTGTTGTCCTCTGCTTACCAGTGGTGATATCCTGTTCCACTGTCTTCCATTCCTGGTGTAACCCTTTATCTTTCTGCAGGCTGCTAGGATGATGGCTTTCAAGCCACTCGGCCCTTTTCTCTCTTCCTGGTCCTGTGACCTTATACCTCAGAAGTATCCTGTAGATGTAGGCATTCAGGGGTCTAATTCTTTGACCGCCCTTCAAGTCCTCCAGCCCCAGGCTACCATCATCGTCTGAGAAAGAACACTGACTCAATTCTCGACCACTCTCTCACCCTGTTCAAAGGGTATCTTTTACTGCATCTCTTACCACCTTGAACCTAGGGAGCTCCAGTGGGGAAAGAGAGATTTATCCCATGGCTTCTCACTGTGGGAACTCTCCTGACACTCTTGCTTGCTTGAAGGGTTCCCATGGATTTAGAGTGCCATGAAGATGGCCAGAGAAGCAAGGCAAAATTCTTTTTATCTTCTTCCCTGAAAATAGTACTTCTATCACCTTTGCATTCTAATCTAACTCTGGTAGGAGGCAGGATCTTCCCAGGTGACTCAGTGGTAAAGAATCCACCTGCCAAGCAGGAGACATGGGTTAAATCCCTGGGTCAGGAAGATCCCCTGGAGAAGGAAATGGCAACCCACTCCAGTATTCTTGCCTGGGAAATCCCATGGACAAAGGAGCCTGGTGGGCTACAGTCCACTGGATCACAGAAGAGTTGGAGATGACTTAGCAACTAGACAACAGAAAAACTCTAGTTCTCCAAGCCAAAGCCCAGTCATTCAGCATCAAGTTTAAATTTCCTGAATTTGATAACGTTGACAAGCATTATATTAAATGGTGGAATTCTAAAAATACTCCCTTTTAGATTGGGAGTTAAATAAGGATGGTCCCTGTAATCAGTTTTTTCCAACATTATATTGGCAGTCCTAATCAGCAAGGCAAGGAAAGAAAAGATATTAAAAATCATAAATATTAGAAAGAAAGGAATGATACTATATATGAAGATAATATGATTGTGTATATACTGTATATGTAAAGGGTCTATATTTTAGAGAAACTAAGTTTCTAACAGAGTTTAATATGATTGTTGAATGTGAGGTTGATATAAATAATTAATTGCAGTTTTAAGTATTAGAAACTAATAGAAAATAAAAATGTTTTAAATAGAACATTTAAAATGATATCAAATTTATGAAATAACTATCAGTAAATCTGAAGAAATATGTAGCAGACCTCTGTGCAAAACACTATGAAATACTGAAAGAAATTGAAGAAAATAGAGATGGTCCAGGCTTGGGCATTAGAAGTCATATTTAAAGATATCAGTTCTCCTCCAAATATGTTTATTACAATCCAAATTCCCAACAGGAATTTTGTAAAAAAAAAAAAAATGACAGAACTAATTCTAAAAATTATATGAAAAATTGTGGGGCCAAAAAAGCTGAGACACTGGTTTTTTTTTTATGTGTGTGCTGTTTGTGTGTGTGTGTGTGTGTGTGTGTGTGTGTAAGAAGGGTGCATGCTGTATGATTTATGTAAAGTTCAAAACCAGGCAAAACTAACCTGTGGTGAAAGGAAGTTGGGATTGTTGAGGGATTAGTAACTAAGAGAGAGGATTAAGGAGCCTTCTGCATCACTGGTAAGTGTTTCATTTCTTGATATGAGTTGTGGTTACATGTCTTTTTTTTTTTTTAATCTTATTATTGGAGGATAGTTGCTTTACTCCATTCTGTGAGTTTCTGCTGTACAACAAAGTGAGTCAGCTATATGTATTCATATACCCCCTCTCCCTTAAGCCTCCCTCCCACCCCACATCCCACCCATCTAGGTCATCACAGGGTCCTGAGCTGAGCTCCCTGGGCTATATAGCAGTTTCCCACTAGCTATCTATTTTACACACAGTAGTCCTGGAGGAGGGCACGGCAACTGACTTCAGTATCCTTGCCTGCAGAATCCCATAGACAGAGGAGTCTGGCAGGCTACAGTCCATGGGGTTGCAAAGAGTTGGACATGACTGAAGCGACTTAGTACACTCACACGTACATGGTATATATGTCAATTGGAAGAGTGGGATTGACATATAGACACTATTTAAAAAGAATAGCACTGTGTGAAGATTTTTTCTGCTGGATATTAAAATACAATAAAATTATTGGAATGAAAATAGCATTGCATTGATGAAAGAATAGACAAATAGACCAATTTAATAGTGAATAGAAACAAACTCAAAAGTGTATTAACTATTTTTTATAAAGGTGGCACTGCGGAGTAGTTTAATAGGGAGGACTTATAGGTAAATGCTTCTGGAATAATTGGACATTTGTAAGTGGGAAATTTTGAAAATCAGTGACTGTCAAACACCAAGCACTAAAATCCATTCCAAGTGGAAGTTTTTAACCACATAAGAAGGACACAGCATAAAGAGAATAGCTCCATAAAATCAGTATGTTCTTAAAGGAAACATTAAAATATCAATAAACGGAAGGGAAAAGATTGTTAGCTTCGCCATATCAAGATTAAGACTTTGTATTCGGAAAAAAAGACAGAGTTAAAGGGCATGCCGCATATGACTGACAAATGACCTCTGTCCAGAAGAAGACAGACAACCAGAATAGAATGGACAATAGACTCAGTCACTTAACAACAGTGGGTATCCAGTCAATAAACGTATGGATAGCTGCTCAATTTCATTAGTCACCATGGAAATGCATATTTGAAGTTCCTTGAAATACCATTACATACCCAGAATTAATAAAAGTGAAAAGGATGACAGCAACATATGCTGACAAGGATCTGGAAACAAAGTAATTTCCTACATTGTTGGTAAGATTATATAAATTGGAGTGAATATTTTACCAAATTGTTTGGCAGTATCTACAAAAGCTGAACATATGTGTTGTTTACAACCCAGCAATTCTATTCCTAGGTATGTATCCAGCAAATTGCTTGTGCCTGAAGGAGAATGATAAACATTTTTATAATGGTATTATTTGTAAGCTAAAAGCAGAAAACATCCAAGAAGCCCCTAAGCAGTAGAATGGGTTAATATATTGTGTTGTTCTTATTAATAGAATATTAGAGAAGAAAATTACATATGAATGAACTACCCTTACACTAAAGAAAATGAATGGCTCTCAGTCATCATGTTGAGAGCAAAATAAGCCTGGCACAAAAGATCCAGATCATATTACATGATTCCATTTAGCTATAGTATTTAGGGATGCATGTTTGGGAAATAAAGCTATAAAAAAAAGTAAACATGGTTACTTTTGTTGGAGAAGACGGTGGACAGTGATTGCAAAGGGGCATGAAGGGAGTTTGTTTGGTGGTGGTAATAGACAGGAATCAAGATCATCCTCAAGAAAAAGAAATGCAAAAAAGCAAAATGGCTGTCTGAGGAGGCTGAAACAAATAGCTGTGAAAAGAAGAGAAGTGACAGGCAAAGGAGAAAAGGAAAGATATACCCATTTGAATGCAGAGTTCCAAAGAAGAGCAAGGAGAGATAAGAAAGCCTTCCTCAGCCATCAATGCAAAGAAATAGAGGAAAACAATAAAATGGGAAAGACTAGGGATCTCTTCAAGAAATTAGAGATACCAAGGGGACATTTCATGCAAAGATGGGCACAATAAAGAACAGAAATGGTATGGACCTAACAGAAGCAGAAGATATTAAGAAGAGGTGGCAAGAATACACAGAAGAACTGTACAAAAAGATCTTCATGACCCAGATAATCACAATGGTATGATCACTCACCTAGACCCAGACATCCTGCAATGTGAAGTCAAGTGGGCCTTAGGAAGCATCACTACCAACAAAGCTAGTGAAGGTGATGGAATTCCCACTGAGCTATTTCAAATCCTGAAAGATGATGCTGTGAAAGTGCTGCACCCAATATGCCAGCAAATTTGGAAAACTCAGCAGTGGCCACAGGACTGGAAAAGGTGTTTTCATTCCAATCCCAAAGAAAGGCAATGCCAAAGAATGCTCAAACTACAGCACAATTGCACTCATCTCACAAGCTAGTAAAGTAATGCTCAAAATTCTCCAAGCCAGGCTTCAGCAATGTGTGAACTGTGAACTTCCAGACGTTCAAGCTGGTTTTAGAAAAGGCAGAGGAACCAGAGATCAAATTGCCAAAATCTGCTGGATCATCAAAAAAGCAAGAGAGTTCCAGAAAAATATCTATTTCTGCTTTATTGACTGTGCCAGAGTTTAGACTGTGTGGCTCACAATAAACTGTGGAAAATTCTGAAAAAGATGGGAATACAGACCACCTGACCTGCCTCTTGAGAAACCTATATGCACATCAGGAAGCAACAGTCAGAATTGGACATGGAACAACAGACTGGTTCAAATAGGAAAAGGAGTATGTTAAGGCTGTATATTGTCACCCTGCTTATTTAACTTATGTGCAGAACACATCATGAGAAATGTTGGGCTGGAGGAAGCACAAGCTGGAATCAAGATTGCCAGAAGAAATATCAATAACCTCAGATATGCAGATGACACCACCCTTATGGCAGAAAGTGAAGAGATGACACCACCCTTATGGCAGAAAGTGAAGAACTAAAGAGCCTCTTGATGAAAGTGAAAGAGAAAAGTGAAAAAGTTGGCTTAAAGCTCAACATTTAGAAAACTAACATCATGGCATCTAGGCCCATCACTTCATGGCAAATAGATGGGGAAACAGTGCAAACAGTGGCTGACTTTATTTTTGGGGGCTCCAAAATCACTGCAGATGGTGATTGCAGCCATGAAATTAAAAGATGCTTACTCCTTGGAAGGAAAGTTATGACCAACCTACACAGCATATTAAAAGAGAGACATTACTTTGTCCACAAAGGTCCATTTAGTCAAGGCTGTGGTTTTTCCAGTGGTCATGTATGGATGTGAGAGTTGGACTATAAAGAAAGCTGAGAGCAGAATTCATGCTTTTGAACTGTGATGTTGGATAAGACTCTTGAGAGTCCTTGGACTGCAAGAAGATCCTACCAGTCCATTCTGAAGGAGATCAATCCTGAGTGTTCATTTGAAGGACTGATATTGAAGCTGAAACTCCAATACTTTGGCCACCTCATGCAAAGAGTTGACTCATTGGAAAAGACCCTTATGCTGGGAAAGATTTAGAGTGGGAGCAGAAGGCACATCAGAGGATGATATGGTTAGATGACATCACCGACTCCATGGACATGAGTTTGGGTAGGCTCTGGGAGTTGGTGATGGACAGGGAGGCCTGGCGTGCTATGCTTTATGGAGTCGCAGAGTTGGACATGACTGAGTGACTGAACTGAACTTAATTTGTAACACATGTGTTTCCTTTGTGGGAACCTATTGAGTTATGATTCTCCAAGTCAGGCTTCAGCAATATGTGAACCGTAAACTTCCAGATGGTCAAGCTGGTTTTAGAAAAGGCAGAGGAACCAGAGATCAAATTGCCAACATCTGCTGGATCATCAACAAAGCAAGAGAGTTCCAGAAAAACATCTATTTCTGCTTCATTGACTATGCCAACGCTTTTGACTGTGTGGATCACAATAAACTGTGGAAAATTCTGAAAGAGATGGGAATACCAGACCACCTGACCTGCCTCTTGAGAAACCTATATGCAGGTCAGGAAGCAACAGTTAGAACTGGACATGGAACAACAGACAGGTTCCAAATAGGAAAAGGAGTACATCGAGGCTGTATGTTGTCACCCTGCTTATTTAACTTATATGCAGAGTACATCATGAGAAACGCTGGACTGGAAGAAGCACAAGCTGGAATCAAGATTGCTGGGAAAAATATCAATAACCTCAGATATGCAGATGACACCACCCTTATGGCAGAAAGTGAAGAGGAACTCAAAAGCCTCTTGATGAAAGTGAAAGTGGAGAGTGAAAAAGTTGGCTTAAAACTCAACATTCAGAAAACTAAGATCATGGCATCTGGTCCCATCACTTCATGGAAAATAGATGGGGAAACAGTGGGAACAGTATAAAACTTTATTTTGGGGGGCTCCAAAATCACTGCAGATGGTGACTGCAGCCATGAAATTAAAAGACACTTACTCCTTGGAAGGGAAGTTATGACCAACCTAGATAGCATATTGAAAAGTAGAGACATTACTTTGCCAACAAAGGTCCATCTAGTCAAGGCTATGGTTTTTCCAGTGGTCATGTATGGATGTGAGAATTGGACTGTGATGGAAGCTGAGCGCCAAAGAATTGATGCTTTTGAACTGTGGTGTTGGAGAAGACTCTTGAGAGTCCCTTGGACTGCAAGGAGATCCAACCAGTCCATCCTAAAGGAGATCAGCCCTGGGATTTCTTTGGAAGGAATGATGTTAAAGCTGAAACTCCAGTACTTTGGCCACCTCATGCAAAGAGTTGACTCATTGGAAAAGACCCTGATGATGGGAGGGATTGGGGGCAGGAGGACAAGGGGATGACAGAGGATGAGATGGCTGGATGGCATCACTGACTCAATGGATGTGAGTCTGAGTGAACTCTGGAAGTTGGTGATGGACTGGGAGGCTTGTACTGAGATTCATGGGGTCACAAAGAGTTGACATGACTGAGTGACTGAACTGAACTGATTGAGTTATGCATTTTTGTTCTTTAAACTATTCTGTGCATAAGTTCTATTAAACATGTGCACACACACATGAATGATTAAAAGAAAAACTACATAGTTGAATGAGCCTTTATATTTTGATGAAGAATTTAGAAGTGGGATTGGGATATTGACTGGGAATAATAAAGTGAAAATAATACAACCATTTGTAGTAAAGTGTATAATCAATTAGCTGAGAGTTCTATGAAAATAATTCTTTACCATAGTCAACTATAATTGAGACTTGTTCAAGGATGAGTAAAGCAAATGCTATAGCTTATACTGATATTTTATAATTGTAATTCAATAAACTAATGTTGTAGTGAAAGCAGGCATTTAAAAAAAAGGAACAGTTAAGCATTTTAACTTAGGTAATAGATTCCATGCAGGCTTTGTGCAGTGAAGGCATATCCTTTAAGTAAATGCCAATTGACTTTAAAAAGAAAAAGAAAAAACAGTTCCTGAATGCAAATGAAAATAACCATGAAAATGTGGAGTATAAACTGCTTTTGTTTGAAGGAAAGGAAGGAACATTCATGGGAATGTTCACAGTCATATATATATATATATGTTCACACACACATATATATGTGTGTGTGTGTGTGTGTGTGTGTGTGTGTGTGTGTGTGTATGTGTGTGTGAGACACTAAAACCAGTTCTTACTGTTTTTTATTGGCTAAGTTGTATACAACTCTTTTGTGACCCCTGTGGATTTTGGCCTGCATGGCTCCTCTGTCCACTGGGTTTCCCAAGCAAGAATACTGGAGTGGGTTGCCATTTCCTTCTCCAGGAGACCTTCCCAACCTGGATATAGAACCTGTGTCCATCTCCTGCTTTCACAAACAGGTTCTTTACCACTGAGCCACCTGAGAAGCCTCTAAAACAATTTCCAGTTCAGTTCAGTTCAGTCACTCAGTCGTGTCCGACTCTTTGTGACCCCATGAATTGCAGCACGCCAGGCCTCCCTGTCCATCACCAACTCCAGGAGTTCACTCAAACTCACGTCCATTGAGTCAGTGATGCCATCCAGCCATCTCATCCTCTGTTGTCCCCTTCTCCTCCTGCCCCCAATCCCTCCGAGCATCAGAGTCTTTTCCAATGAGTCAACTCTTCACATGAGGTGGCCAAAGTACTGGAGTTTCAGCTTTAGCATCATTCCTTCCAAGCAACACCCAGGGCTGATCTCCTTTAGAATGGACTGGTTGTTTCTTTAGGTAGATATATTCCTAAGAAACTAAAGACCTATATATAGAAAACTATAAAACACTGGTGAAAGAAATCAAAGAGGACACTAGTAGATGGAGAAATATACCATGTTCATGGATTGGAAGAATCAATACAGTGAAAATGAGTATACTACCCAAAGCAATTTATAGATTCAATGCAATCCCTATCAAGCTACCAACGGTATTCTTCACAGAGCTAGAACAAATAATTTCACAATTTGTATGGAAATACAAAAAACCTCGAATAGCCAAAGCTATCTTGAGAAAGAAGAATGGAACTGGAGGAATCAACCTACCTGACTTCAAGCCACAGTCATCAAGAGAGTATGGTACTGGCACAAAGACAGAACTATAGATCAATGGAACAAAATAGAAAGCCCAGAGATAAATCCACGCACATACGGACACCTTATCTTTGACAAAGGAGGCAACAATATACAATGGATTAAAGACAATCTCTTTAACAAGTGGTGCTGGGAAAACTGGTCAACCACTTGTAAAAGAATGAAACTAGAACACTTTCTAACACCATACACAAAAATAAACTCAAAATGGATTAAAGATCTAAACATAAGACCAGAAACTATAAAACTCCTAGAGGAGAACATAGGCAAAACACTCTCCAACATACATCACAGCAGGATCCTCTATGACCCACCTCCCAGAATATTGGAAATAAAAGCAAAAATAAACAAATGGGACCTAATTAAACTTAAAAGCTTCTGCACAACAAAGGAAACTATAAGCAAGGTGAAAAGACAGCCTTCAGAATGGGAGAAAATAATAGCAAATGAAGCAACTGACAAACAACTAATCTCAAAAATATACAAGCAACTCCTCCAGCTCAATTCCAGAAAAATAAATGACGCAATCAAAAAATGGGCCAAAGAACTAAATAGACATTTTTCCAAAGAAGACATACAGATGGCTAACAAACACATGAAAAGATGCTCAACATCACTCATTATCAGAGAAATGCAAATCAAAACCACTATGAGGTACCATTTCATGCCAGTCAGAATGGCTGCGATCCAAAAGTCTACAAGCAATAAATGCTGGAGAGGGTGTGGAGAAAAGGGAACCCTCTTACACTGTTGGTGGGAATGCAAACTAGTACAGCCACTATGGAGAACATTGTGGAGATTCCTTAAAAAACTGGAAATAGAACTGCCTTATGATCCAGCAATCCCACTGCTGGGCATATACACTGAGGGAATCAGAACTGAAAGAGACACGTGTACCCCAATGTTCATCGCAGCACTGTTTATAATAGCCAGGACATGGAAGCAACCTAGATGTCCATCAGCAGATGAATGGATAAGAAAGCAGTGGTACATATACACAATGGAGTATTACTCAGCCACTAAAAAGAATACATTTGAATCAGTTCTAATGAGGTGGATGAAACTGGAGCCTATTATACAGAGTGAAGTAAGCCAGAAAGAAAAACATCAATACAGTATACTAACACATATATATGGAATTTAGAAAGATGGTAACAATAACCCTGTATACAAGACAGCAAAAGAGACACTGATGTATAGAACAGTCTTTTTGACTCTGTGGGAGAGGGAGAGGGTGGGATGATTTGGGAGAATGGCATTGAAATATGTATAATATCATGTATGAAACGAGTCGCCAGTCCAGGTTCAATGCACGATACTGGATGCTTGGGGCTGGTGCACTGGGACGACCCAGAGGGATGGTATGGGGAGGGAGGAGGGAGGAGGGTTCAGGATGGGGAACACATGTATATCTGTGGCGGATTAATTTCGATATTTGGCAAAACCAATACAATATTGTAAAGTTTAAAGACAGCAGAGACACTGATGTATAGAACAGTCTTATGGACTCTGTGGGAGAGGGAGAGGGTGGGAAGATTTGGGAGAATGACATTGAAACATGTAAAATATCATGTAAGAAACGAGTTGCCAGTCCAGGTTCGATACACGATACTGGATGCCTGGGGCTAGTGCACTGGGACGACCAAGAGGGATGGTATGGGGAGGGAGGAGGGAGGAGGGTTCAGGATGGGGAACACATGTATACCTGTGGCGGATTCATTTTGATATTTGGCAAAACTAATACAATTATGTAAAGTTTAAAAATAAAATAAAATTTATAAAATAAAAAAAAAAGATAAAATAAAATAAAATAAAAAAAGAATGGACTGGTTGGATCTCCTTGCAGTCCGAGGGACTCTCAGGAGTCTCCTCCAACACCACTGTTCAAAAGCATCAATTCTTCGGTGCTCAGCCTTCTTCACAGTCCAACTCTCACATCCCATACATGACCACTGGAAAAACCATAACCTTGACTAGATGGGCCTTTGTTGGCAAAGTAATGTCTCTGCTTTTCAATATGCTATCTAGGTTGGTCACAACTTTTCTTCCAAGGAGTAAGCATCTTTTAATTTCATGGCTGCAGTCACCGTCTGCAGTGATTTTGGAGCCCAATAAAATTAAGTCTGATATTGTTCCCCCTGTTTCCCCATCTATTTCACATGAAGTAATGGGACCAGACGCCATGATCTTCGTACATAAAAATATTTGTAATTATTTTTATTGTGGATAGCAACATTTTGCTGATATTAGCATATCTCTTTTACAATGTTTAGCTCCCAATTCTATTTTATCTCTATTATTGCCAACCCAACTTAGTTAAGTGTATATTTTTCTACTGTATATTTGCAGATACCTTTATTTTTAGCCTTTATTTCAGAAATTGGAACAAAATTTGTTCCAACCAATTGGAACAAAATTTATTCCAACCAATTGGAACAAAAATTGTCTGTCTCTAAATATAATTCCTACACAAACGGTAATCTACTTTCTGTCTCTATGGATGTATCTATTTTTGACATTTCATATAAATGGAGTCATACATTGTGTGGTCTTGTGTGTCTGGATTCTTTCAGTTAGCAAAATGTTCAGAAGATTTGTTCTCATTGTAGAAAGTGTCAGCTCTCCATTGCTTTTTATTGGTGAATCATACTGCATTGTATTAATTACTACATTTGTTTACCCATTTATCAATTGATGAACACTTGGATCATTTCCAATTTTGACTGTTATGAATAATGCTACTGTAAACATTTATGTCCAACATCCACGTGCTATAAACATTCAAGTATTTTGTGCAGACATATGTGTTCAGTTTCCAGTGAAATTGGGATATACATAGAAGTAGAATTGCTGTGTTTAACATTTTGAGAAACTTCAAAACTGTTCTCCAGAGTATTAATAGGTACATTATTTTGGAATCTCAACAGCAATGTAAGAGAGATACTGTTTCTCCAAATCCTCACCAACATTTCTTATTGTCTATCTTTTTTATTCAGAGGGTCAAGAGTAGATATGAGGTGGTGTCTCGTGCTTTTTGTCATTGCCTTAATAACTAATGATGTTGACCGTCTTTCCATGTGCTTTTGTCTACTTGAATATCTTTTATAGAAGAGTGTCTATTCAAATCCTTTCTCCATTTTTAAATTGGGTTGTTTGTGTTTTTTTTGGTGAGTTGTAGGATATCTTCATATATTCTGGATATGGATTCCTTACCAAATACATGATTTGTAATTACTATTTCTCATTCCATGGGTTATCTTTTCACTTACTCGATAATATCATTGAAGCACAATTTCTTCTAAAGTTTTGATGAAATTCATTGATCTGTGTTTGCTTTTGTTACTCATGTGTTCAACATTGTATTTTTTTAAAATGCCTATTTCAAGACCACTGTCATTTTTCTTAGCTTTCAATACTTCTTTTATATTTCTTATAGAACAGTTACATGGTTGCCAGACTGTTTTTTTTTGTTGTTGTTGTTGTTTAAGGGGAATCTTAATTTCTCCCTTCATTGTCAAAGGATAATTTTGCTGAATATAGGATACTTAGTTGACAGTCTTTTTCTTTCAGCATTTCGATTATGTCATCTCATATCTTCTGGCCTCCAAAGATTCTAATGATAGGTCAATTATTAAGGATGCCTTTTACATGCTGAGCCTTTTTTAAAACTAATTTTATGGTTATCTTTGTCTATTGACACTTTGACTTTGTGCCTAGTTGTTATCTTTGGGTTTATTCTACTTAGAATGTATTGATCTTCTTAAATGTGTAGGCTAAGGTTTTTGCTTGTTTTTTTTTTTTTTTTGTAAATCAGACTTGGAAAGGTTTTGGCCATTATTTCTCCAGATATTCTTACCTTTGCTTTCTATTCTCCCTTCTTGGATTCCATTATATATATGCTGATATGCTTGATGATAACACACAAGTCTCTAAGTCTCTTTATACTTCTTGAATAATTTCAATAGATTGAAGTCGAAACAGAAGAAATATTAAATGTATTATACCTAAGCAATTGAAACAAAAAAATGTGTGTCTCTAAATATAATTCCTATATGCAACTGGTAATCTACTTTCTGTTTCTATGGATATGTCTGTTGGGAGACACCTCACCCCATCTCTGCCTTGACACATTCACACAGGTTCTATATTTGTGCATTTGTCTTCAAATTTCAACCTTATATAAGGAAACTAATCATATGGGATTAGGACTCATCCTAACTCTTATTATTTTAACTTGATTACCACTGTAAAGAACTTCATCTCCAAGAAAGTATTCATTTTCAGATACCAAGAGTGAGAACTACAACATATGAATTTGGGGGTGGCAGCATGAGAGGATATAATTTAACCAATAGCAAGACCTTCTAGTGTCCCTTTGATTTTGTTATTTTCTTTTCATTCAACTACAGAATGTCTCATTTGTTTATTTTTATCTTTTAATCAAGATTCTTCTTAGTGAGACATTTTTTCTTATTAAGTCTTTAGATATGGTTTCATTCAGGTCTTTGAAAAATTTATAACAATTGATTTAAAGCTTTTGTCTAGTAATTAATTCCTCAGTTTCTATTGCCTGTTTTTATTTTATCCTCCCTTTGAATGGGCCATAATTTCCTGTTTTCTTGTGTGCAGCATAGTTGGTTTGTTTGTTTGTTTGTTTGTTTTTTGAGAACTAGACATTTAAAATAATATAACACGTAAGCTCTGTCAGAGGCTTCAGCTGCCTCCACCGGATGTTGTTGCGTCCATTTATTTGTTTAGTGACTTTCCTGTATTAATTCTGTGAAACCTGCCTTCTTTGTCATGTGCATTCACTGAAGTCTTTAATCAATTAACTTAGTGGGTATTTGATGATTGGACAGAGATTTGTGTAAATTCTTTGAATCGGTAAGCGTCCCAGGCTTTGCTAAGGGGCTCTGTATGTGCCTGTGTTGGGAGTGGTATGGGTATGTGTGTATATGTTGGGGCATGCCTTCCGTGCTTCTGCAGGCAGTTTACAACTCTGTCTTGGCACTCACTTCCAACCCGTGCAGTCTCATTATCAAAAAGAGCTGAGATTTTAATGAATTATGAAGTCTTTCCATGGCATCCACATAGCCCTACATAGGTGTATGACCTGCAATATTTCCAGGGATATGATGGAGCTTTTCAAAGCCCCCAGTAAACATTACATTCCCAATTTTTTCTTAGGAATTTTTGGTCAGTCTTTTCTTTATTTCAGTTGATACTACTCCTTCAGGCCGCTGTGATATTAAGAAATTGCCACTGATATTTTCCAACAAATGCTTGAAGGATAGGGCTGGTCCCACAGAGTGAGTCCTGAGTCAGACCAAATAGAGTTTGAGCTTTTCTAGAGAGCCACCAGACAGAGAAAATAGTAACAAATTTGTGGATATGGACCTCTGGGAAAATTCCAAACCTATTTTTTCCCTTCTGTGGCTGCTAGACTGCTGGTTTTCCTACCTACCACGTAAGTAGGACTATTAGTTTTCAAGAATGCTGTGGAGTGGAGGTGGGGGTGGGTGGGAAAGGAGTAGGTCACAATGCAGTGTTGTTACAGACACTGAGGTGTTTTTCTTGAATAAATGCTCCTTTAATTGTTATAAACTTTCAGTTAATTTCTGGAGTTCTTTGAAAACCGAATCTTGCAATTTTTGCCAAGTGTTCTTATTACTCGTATAGAGAGCAGATTTTTGGTGCTTACCAGAGTGCTTTAAAAAAAGTTACTTTTTAAAAGAATTTTTCTATATCCTAGATTTACATAATTATTCTTGAGCCAATTTTAAGATACATATATTCATAATTCTATAATATGGGTTGCTTTATTCTTAATAAATTCTTTCATTGCCCCTATCAATTATTGAGTTAAAATACATAATATATAAATACCTAGTACAGAACGACCTGTTAATATATTGTACTAAAACTGGTGATACTATCTGGGAGAGAAGTGACATGTTTGTAGACAAGTTAAGCAATATTTTATCAGATCAGATCAGATCAGTCGCTCAGTCATGTCCGACTCTTTGCAACCCCATGAATTGCAGCACGCCAGGCCTCCCTGTCCATCACCGACTCCCAGAGTTCACTCAGACTCACGTCCATTGAGTCAGTGATGCCATCCAGCCATCTCACCCTCTGTCGTCCCCTTCTCCTCCTGCCCCCAATCCCTCCCAGCATCAGAGTCTTTTCCAATGAGTCAACTCTTCACATGAGGTGGCCAAAGTACTGGAGTTTCAGCTTTAGCATCATTCCTTCCAAAGAAATCCCTGGGCTGATCTCCTTCAGAATGGACTGGTTGGATCTCCTTGCAGGCCAAGGGACTCTCAAGAGTCTTCTCCAACACCACAGTTCAAAAGCAACAATTCTTCGGCGCTCAGCCTTCTTCACAGTCCAAATGTCACATCCATACATGACTACTGGAAAAACCATAGCCTTGACTAGACAGACCTTTGTTGGCAAAGTAATCTCTCTGTTTTTTAATATGCTGTCTAGGTTGGTCATAACTTTCCTTCCAAGGACTGTCTTTTAATTTCATGGCTGCAGTCACCATCTGTAGTGATTTTAGAGCCCAGCAAAATAAAGTCTGACACTGTTTCCACTGTTTCCCTATCTATTTCCCATGAAGTGGTGGGACCGGATGCCATGATCTTCGTTTTCTGAATGTTGAGTTTCAAGCCAACTTTTTCACTCTCCACTTTCACTTTCATCAAGAGGCTTTTGAGTTCCTCTTCACTTTCTGCCATAAGGGTGGTGTCATCTGCATATCTGAAGTTATTGATATTTATCCCAGCAATCTTGATTCCAGTTTGTGTTTCTTCCAGTCCAGCATTTCTCATGATGTACTCTGCATATACATTAAGTAAGCAAGGTGACAGTATACAGCCTTGACGAACTCCTTTTCCTATTTGGAACCAGTCTGTTGTTCCATGTCCGGTTCTAACTGTTGCTTCCTGACCTGCATACAAATTTCTCAAGAGGCAGATCAGGTGGTCTGGTATTCCCATCTCTTGAAGAATTTTCCACAGTTTATTGTGATCCACACAGTCAAAGGCTTTGGAATAGTCAGTAAAGCAGAAATAGATGTTTTTCTGGAACTCTCTTGCTTTTTCTATGATCCAGCAGATGTTGGCAATTTGATCTCTGGTTCCTCTGCCTTTTCTAAAACAGCTTGAGCATCAGGAAGTTCACGGTTCACATATTGCTGAAGCCTAGAGAAGGGAATGGCAAACTACTTCAGTATTCTTGCCTTGAGAACCCCATGAACAGTAGGAAAAGGCAAAATGATAGGATACTGAAAGAGGAACTCCCCAGGTCAGTAGGTGCCCAATATGCTACTGGAGATCAGTGGAGAAATAACTCCAGAAAGAATGAAGGGATGGAGCCAAAGCAAAAACAATACCCAGCTGTGGATGTGACTGGTGATAGAAGCAAGGTCCGATGCTGTAAAGAGCAATATTGCATAGGAACCTGGAATGTCAGGTCCATGAATCAAGGCAAATTGGAAGTGGTCAAACAAGAGATGGCAAGAGTGAATGTCGACATTTTAGGAATCAGCAAACTGAAATGAAGTGGAATGGGTGAATTTAACTCAGATGACCATTATATCTACTACTGCAGGAAGGAATCCCTCAGAAGAAATGCAGTGGCCATCATGGTCAACAAAAGAGTCCAAAATGCAGTACTTGGATGCAATCTCAAAAATGACAGAATGATCTCTGTTCGTTTCCAAGGCAAACCATTCAATATCACAGTAATCCAAGTCTATGCCCCAACCAGTAACGCTGAAGAAGCTGAAGTTGAACGGTTCTATGAAGACCTACAAGACCTTTTAGAACTAACACCCAAAAAAGATGTCCTTTTCATTATAGGGGACTGGAATGCAAAAGTAGGAAGTCAAGAAACACCTGGAGTTACAGGCAAATTTGGCCTTGGAATACAGAATGAAGCAGGGCAAAGACTAATAGAGTTTTGCCAAGAAAATGCACTGGTCATAACAAACATCCTCTTCCAACAACACAAGAGAAGACTCTATACATGGACATCAAGCAATATTTTTAGGACTTTATTATTCTATAAATTTAATACGTGTTACAGAATAAGAGTATCAATATAGTATATTATATAAATTTATTTAGAAATATTTTAACATTTATCAAAGAATAAAAAGTATTTACCATATCTGATCAGTTACAATAAGCCTATTACTAACTTCATATAATGTAATGCCAAAATTTACAACTAAGATAATGGACAAAATATAAACATAAGGTCATCATTTAAAAAAAAAAAACACAAATTAAGGTATAGATTGCTCTTTATACCTGTCTTCATAATCTAGATTCAGAGATTTGGTTTGTCTTCGTTTCCAGTCAGTTCTAGGACTCCCTAATCTTAGCAAGCTTCTCAAACAAGGAAACCAAAACAAAGACAAAAATCTAAAGATGCCATTTTTGTGTCAAAGTAAAATGATCACATTTAGAATTTTGAGGTGGCTGTTTCCATACACATTCTACATCCAGTAAATTCCTGTTTACTTCCCTGCTCCCATATTCTACCCATTTTATTATATGCACATGTCTGTTTCCTTCTAAATCCTAAACTTCTTTGGTAGTAAGTAATTTATACCTATTACCTAGTTTAAACTTACTCACCTAAGAACTTCCCCTAAGTGCAGATATGTATATACACTTGATTCTTTGAGTGTAAAGAAGTGGAAAGCTTTACTAGCTGGAGTTCTCAGTAGAGGCTTGGGCAGTAACATGGAACTAGGTCTTGAACTATTTGATCAAAATATCGATGGTCAGTTTTAGAAGGGGGAATTCTAGTACAGTGATAAATCTTCGATGTCAGACAAATTGGGAAAAAAATGTACTCAGGAAGTAAAAATAAGAATTTTCACTTGTCCAGAGTGTGATTTTGCTATTCAGAATCCCTTTAAAAGTGATTTTCACTTTTTCATTTTCCATTCACAGATTGTCATCAGAAATGCTTTATTTACATATAAACAAGACCTACCCATGAAAACTCAGACGTACTTGTATAGAATCTCTAGATACTTTGAGTTGCGTAAAAACACATTTATAAACAAGTGTTAAAAATGATTAATAGGTAAATTTACCTGGGTTGGGAAGATCCCCTGGAAGAGGCCATGCAGCCTACTTCAGTATTCTTGCCTGGAGAATCCCATGGACAGAGAAGCCTGGCAGGCTACAGTCCAGAGGGTCGCAAAGAGTTGGACATAACTGAAACAGCTTAGCATACACACACAAACTTTGACTTTTCATCAGGCTTGATTTTCTAACATTCTACTCGTAGTAAAAAAATTAAATATAAACACTAGAGTCAATAAGAGCTGAAATCATATCTCAAATCCACCACGACTTACCAGCAGGAGAACTTTGAAAGAATTAGTAACATTTCCCCCAATTTTCTAATTTGTAGAAGGTAATGTCTCCATTAACTTTTTAGCATTAATAAAATAATGTGTGTACATAATACGTGATTCATATCTAACTAACACTAGCTTTTTTCCAAATGATATTTACTCATTTAATGCCCCCTATTATCTCTCATAAGGCAAATTTGTTTCATTTATTCTTTAGCTATACACAAATATTAACTTGAAAAAGTATTATGACTCATTATAAGCTTCAAGTTTCAAATGTGTTTTTCAGATAGTTCTGTAACTTCAGGCAACTGACTATTCCTCTTCAAGTCTCAGTTCATTAATCTAGAAAAATAGAAGAGATGCTTAAGAGGATTTCAAACTGCTTACAAGCTGCGAATCTTTGTCACAGTTCTCTTGGTTGCATGTACTGAAAACCACATCAATCTAGCTTAAACAAACAAAAGTATGTTTTATTGAAAGTATACTCTGGTGTATCACAAAACAAATGGAATGTTGAAAAAACAGGACTAAAGGAAGAGTGGGAACCAGGGAATTCTAGAATCTCAGAAGAAACCTGTGACTCTTTATTATTCTGCAATTAACATGACTCTTTGTTGTGAATCTCCGTACCTCTCAATTCAGACTTTCTTGCCTTGTTGTCTACCTCGGTTGCAAAGAGTATCGGCTAAGAGATTAGTATTAAGATGGCACAAACACAGCTACTTATATCTACTCCTTTCAGGGATAGGGGAGGATTTTCAGAGGTCAGAGAAGAGTTGTGAGCTGAACAGATATTCCTAATAAATTATCTTATACACTTGACTTCTTGGATATCCACAATAAGTAGGCTTTTCTTTCTAAACATGTAATTATAAAAATGCATTCACTTATTATGATTTACCTCTGAAACACAAATGCACACATTTCCTCCATAAGAAAATACAATAAAAGGCCATTAATATTTTGCATCCAGAAGAGATATTATTGAACAATTTTTATTCGAGTCTATGATTTCCAGGTGGTGCACATTATCCTTGAATTCCATTGCCAACTGCCATTGTACTTTGGAATCTATAAATAGTTAATTTAGTCACAAACAAGGAAAAAAATAATGTGTGGTTTATTTGTGAAGCGAGTTAATTTGTTCTTCAATAGTCAATTTAATTACTTCTCCCAAGTAATAAAAAATAATGTTATCTGTAAGACTCTTTATAAAGTTTGACTTTCCAAAGTTTCATAATATTCTGAAAAATAGGTCTATTCATTTATATTTTAACTTATTTTATTTAACAGTCGTTAAAAATAGAACATATTGTATCAGTTCAGTTCATTCGCTCAGTCGTGTCCAACTCTTTGTGACCCCATGAATCGCAGCACGCCAGGCTTCCCTGTATATGACCAACTCCCAGAGTTCACTCAGACTCACGTCCATTGAGTCAGTGATGCCATCCAGCCTTCTCATCCTCTGTCATCCCCTTCTCCTCTTGCCCCCAATCCCTCCCAGCATCAGAGACTTTTCCAGTGAGTCAACTCTTCGCATGAGGAGGCCAAAGTACTGGAGTTTCAGCTTTAGCATCATTCCTTCCAAAGAAATCCCAGGGCTGATCTCCTTCAGAATGGACTATTTGGATCTCCTTGCAGTCCAAGGGCTCTCAAGAGTCTTCTCCAACACCACAGTTCAAAAGCATCAATTCTTCAGCGCTCAGCCTTATTCACAGTCCAACTCTCACATCCATACATGACCACAGGAAAAACCATAGTCTTGACTAGACAGACCTTTGTTGGCAGAGTAATGTCTCTGCTTTTGAATATGCTATCTAGGTTGGTCATAACTTTTCTTCCAAGGAGTAAGCGTCTTTTAATTTCATGGCTAGTCATGGGAAATATCAGTATTAGCACCCTTGAAAATAAAACACTACTTTAAAATAAACCATTTGCTCATCTCTCCACCCCCTTTTTTATATTTAAAGGATACAAAGAATTAAAATCCATGGAGGAAAAAAAAAAAAGAGATTGCTGAGAAAGCAAGCAGTAACAATTGAAAGCCTCTTATCTGAAGAAAATCAATCATTAATTTTTCAAAACAATAAACCATGCTGCTACCCATTTCTCATAGTTAATGTCTTTGATTTCTCATAAACTAAACCCAAAGTTTTCCTTTCATAAAACTTTATTGTCAACATTTTCATCATGATCAATATAAGCTCATAATAGCAAACATATTGTCCTAATATATACAACATACATATATAAATCATTTTGAGATTAAAATGACAATCGACCAATTGATATTCTTTCCCAATCATCTTCAATCTTCCTTACTTTTCTAAACTGTCATCTGTCTAGGACTCTTTGACCCTTGACAGAATGGATTTCTCAGAGAGACTAGACTCTGTGGCACTAGAGCAGTTCTTAACGTTGGCTGAACATTGGACTTGTTTTAAGAGCTAGAAAATTACTCATGTTTGAGCCTATCTCTGGAGATTCTAATATAATTGATCTAAAGTATAGCCTGAACACTGAAAGTTTCTAAAGATCTCCAGATGATTCTAATGCAAAGATAAGAATGAGAACTACCGTGCTGCTGCTAAGTCACTTCAGTTGTGTCCGACTCTGTGCAACCCCAGAGACGGCAGCCCACCAGGCCCCCATCCCTGGGATTCTCCAGGCAAGAACACTGGAGTGGGTTGCCATTTCCTTCTCCAATGCATGAAAGTGAAAAGTGAAAGTGAAGTCTCTCAGTCGCATCCGACTCTTCACGACCCCATGGACTGCAGCCTACCAGGCTCCTCCATCCGTGGGATTTTCCAGGCAAGAGTACTGGAGTGGGGTGCCATTGTCATCTCCAAACTACCGTGCTAAAAGGCAGTAAATTTGAAAGATTAGTTTTCAGTTCACCTGTTGTTTCAATGAAGAAATTATTGGGGTTTTCCTCTGTGAGTTACTCCTGGTGGGCTGGCAGGAATGGAGCCAGAATCTTCAGAGGAGTGGGGAGGGGACACAAAGGGCATTTAGAAGAAAAAAAAGCAAAACCAGACCAAACCAAAAGCCATATCAGGATGGTAAAAGGACTGTCTCAAAAGTTGTTGGACTAAATGTCACCCAGATCAGGTATTATCATTGGCAACTGGATACTATCTGGGGTCATGGAAGCTGAAGAAACGTGAGCCCCCAGCGAGCACTGCTGCCATGCCTCTTTCTCTCATCTGTGTATGGTAGGTCCATTCTTGACCTCCATTGAGGGAAACAGTTGCCTTTGCCTATATCCACTGATATATTTCAGTCATTTACTCCACCTCAGCTTTTTTTTTTTTTTCCAGCTCTATTTTCTACCTGTCTTTCTACTACTTGGCCATGTGTTTGAGAGTATACATAGGTGACCAAAACATGATTTGTTTGATTCAGTCACATCTGCTTTCGTTCCTCTCAGAGATCAACATAAGCATAGAACACAGTTCTGGCCAAAAAAGACATGAGGGAAGTTTGCTGATGGGCACAGAGGTTGCTTGGAAAGGTGTTCTCTGGAAAGAAAGGAGATACATGAGAAGTCAGTTCTGTCTTTCACCTGACCGTTTTCGTGCTGCGCACAGCACGTGGCAGCCACACTGACTCAACACCCCGGAAGAAGGTTGAGTCCTTGACATTCTTAAGTCACTAACGTCACCTATTCTGAATACCATCTACTTTAGGAACTTTTATAATATGGAATAGTAATTCTTCTTTATTGCTTAAGCCATTCTAAATATGTTTTCTGTAATAGAGAAACAAAGGCATCCTAAATTATAAAATCAAGCCACAGATTGCTTTACTGAAAAAAATGTGAAAATAAGCAATAAATTAGCTCCATGATCTAGCTTACTAAATGATTTCTATTTTATATTCTATTACATATTTTCTTTTTTTTTTTACTTTATGTTCAAAAGCACAAAGTCAGGAATTCAGAGTAAAGCATAGCACATCGTCTCATAATTTACTGTACTACATTTATTCCAAGTGTTTTCTAATCTTTAAATTTCTTCACAAGGAATCCTCTTAAGAGCTCCTCTGATAGCGCAGTCCATTCATCTCTGTTTTAATGTTGAGATTCAGGGAAGAATTCCAAATCACAAAACAAAACAAACACACACATACAAACAAGACAAAAATAAAGAAATCCATCTTGCATGGTTTCTACTTCTTGAAAGAGCAATATTTTGACCATCCAAATGAGGAAACAACTTATTTGAGAGAGTCCTAACAAAGTTTTGCAATTTCCTACAGTGACTAGATCCTAGGAAGGCAGCCTTCTATCTTCCTACTTTTTAATTGACTTCGTTATAGAATGGAAATCGATCTGCCTATATGGGTCTTGAAAAAGAACATGAAGTGTTTCCACTGACTGTGCTATTAGATATGAAGCCTGTCCATCTCTTGGGAGAATGAGACATGAAAATCCTTCAGGACATATATGATGTGGTAATAGGTCTCCTGCATTTGTGGAGTCCTCTCACCTTCATGGAAAACTCAGAAAAACTCGAATTCCTTCCAGTTTTCTGAGAAGTGCAGACTAGATTTTAAGAAAAGAAAATATGTGACTCCAAATCTTTTTTAAAATTCTTAAACAGGTGCAATGGATAGGTCTTTAATAAGCTATCTTGAAAACAGTACAGAGTAAATAAGGTCATAAAGACCTAATGTATTTAAAGCCTCACATGTCCATATTACTAAATAAGATTGTTTAGGCTTGAAGTAAATGATCCCATATGGAGTCCCTGTCTTCAGGGAGGTGTAAGAGCAGCAGAAACAGCAAATATGTTGATGAATGTAAAAAATATATTATTATAAAAGACTATTACTAACTATTTGAAGTAAAAATAAAAACTAATGGCAGAGTTTGTAATATATATAGAAAACATATTAAATAAGTGACAAAAGAAAATGAAATTTTACTGTTGTACAGTTTTTACAGTGGATTATGATAAATTGAGGAGGCATATTTTAATCACTAAAGAAGCCACCAAAAATTTTTTTAAAAGGAATAACTAAAAAATTCAGTAGAGAAAAAAAACTGAATATTAGAATAAAATAATTTAATCTCAAATTTGTTAGGAAAGGAAGAACAAAGAGAAAAAAGAGCAAATGATACAAATAAGAAACAAATAGCAAGATGGTCTTCACAGGTGGTACTAGTGGTAGAGAATCCACCTGCCGATGCAGGAGACACAAGAAGCATGGGTTCGATCTCTGGGTTAGAAAGATCCCCTGCAGAAGGATATGGCAACTCACTTCAGGATTCTTGCCTGGAAAATTCCATGGGCAGAGGAGCCTGGCAGGCTACAGTCCCTGGGGTTGCAAAGAGTCGGACATGACTGAGTGACTGAGCATAGCAAGATGGTAGACCTAGACCCAATAATGGAACTCTTTGAAACAGGAGATTGGTACCCAGTTCACATTCATTTCAATACAGGGATGGCCTGCTATGAGTGTTAGACCAGTAACAAGCAGTCAGTGCTTTTCTACCTACAATTTTAACAGCAGTATTTTATTCTATGAGCACATTTGTAATTGTGTATTTCTTCTGGCAACATCTGCTCCCCTCACTGTTACCATTTGAGTAGAAAGGCCTTCACTAACACACTGTTATGCAAAACCCCTCGGCTACACTACAGAGCCTTCCAGAGAAGTCCATTCTGATCCTTAAAATTAGAGGAAGTAGAAATGGAGGGTTCTGATCTACTCTAGCCCTAAATTGGGCTTCCCTGATAGCTCAGTTGATAAATAATCCACCTGCAATGCAGGAGATCCCAGTTCGATTCCTGGGTAGGGAAGATCCACTGGAGAAGGGATTGGCTACCCACTCCAGTGGCTCAGCTGGTAAAGAATCTGCCTGCAATGTGGGAGACCTGGGTTCAACCCCTGGGTTGGGGAGATCCCCTGGAGAAGGGAAAGGCAACCCACTCCAGTATTCTGCCCTGGGAAATTCCAAGGACTGTATAGTCCATGGGGTCACAAAGAGTTGGACAGGACTGAGTGACTTTCACTTTCACAAGCCTTAAGTATAAGAAAATTTTAATTTGACCATTGATTTGTTCATCAGATCAGATCAGACCAGTTGCTCAGTTGTGTCCAACTTTTTCGACCCCATGAATCGCAGCACGCCAGGCTTCCCTGTCTATCACCAACTCCCAGAGTTCACTCAGACTCACATCCATCAAGTCAGTGATGCCATCCAGCCATTTTATCCTCTGTCGTCCCCTTCTCCTCTTGCCCCCAGTCCCTCCCAGCATCAGAGTCTTTTCCAATGAGTCAACTCTTCGCATGAGGTGGCCAAAGTACTGGAGTTTCAGCTTTAGCATCATTCCTTCCAAAGAAATCCCAGGGCTGATCTCCTTTAGAATGGACTGGTTGGATCTTCTTGCAGTCCAAGGGACCCTCAAGAGTCTTCTCCAACACCACAGTTCAAAAGCAACAATTCTTTGGCGCTCAGCCTTCTTGACAGTCCAACTCTCACATCCATACATGACCACAGGAAAAACCATAGCCTTGACTAGACGAACCTTTGTTGGCAAAGTAATGTCTCTGCTTTTGAATATGCTATACAAATCAGTTTTTCAAAGACCAGATATTCAGCATCACATTAAAGTTATCTCCCCAAGAAAGAAACATAAAAAGTGGATGTTGAATATATCTGTAAAATGAACACTAGCTACCAATTGTCTTCTGAGGATAAAGTAGAGGAAAAACTAAATTTCAGTAAGGAAGCACATAATTTTAATCTTGCTACACTAATATTTATTGAACATTAATGTTATTATACTCAAGTTGAACCTGGTTATTTATTCCACTATAGCCCAAAAAAATGACTGTTAGTGATTATTAATCACTTAATCAAGTAGAAGAAAATTAAGCTTGCTTTCCTGGTTATATGTATTATAGTCTAAAAACATATTTAATTTTTCTAGTTTTTAGATCCTCCTTGATCATATTGGCTTTATATAAACAGAAATAAGATTTTGTTGTTTTTAGCCCACTGATTTTGGGGGACCTATTTGTTGAAATAGTTCTCTCTCATATTGCCTAAATAATGTTTACTGGTGGTAGACAATTTCACATTTTATAATTTACTAATATATCAACTTGATTAGATGTGAACAGATTATTTTCATAAACATGAAGTAGCTCTTGAAAAAGTGTCATAGTATTTTCATAAAACCAACAATGAATGAGAGTTACAAAAGGAGATATGTCGAGCTTTTGGTGGGTAGTTCTTAATACTCAATGAAATAGCTATTTAAATAATCAGAATATGGGATCTCATGAGTAGGAAAGGAGTGAAAAGTTCTAATTGAATAAGAGAACTCTGTTCTATGACTCACAAAAGTAAAAGTAGTGAGATTTATTATGATAGTTTTGAAAGAAGTGGGTGATGATAACTTGTAAAAGGCTGAAATCTCATTGCTGGAAAAAGCCTCTTATTATGGGAGCCAGGTGATTGCTTCTCAGATAACATAGACAGTGCATTGAAAAAGGAAGTAAAATTCAGCAATACTGAAGTCTATGATTTTAACCTCTTAAAAAAAAAAAACAGGAAAAAATCTTTCTTCTTCTAAGAAGTGCTATTTGAAATATTATTGTTTCTTTTTTCCTGGCTTGTAATATATAACTATCAGTATCCTAAGTGATAATAATAATGGTTAAATAATGCCTCACATTGGCAGGCTTATTGACCATCCATTCGTTTTATTTTAGAAACTTTTTATATGTTAGGCCTTGGGAATTTAGATGTGAATGAGCCCCTGACATCAAATGGCTTACAGTCTACTAGCAGATAGCAGTCATTAAAAAAAGAGAGAGAGAGACTAGTATAACACATAATACTCTTAGTGTATACTGAGCAGAACATACTTTCTCTGTATATGTGGAATTTGCAGGTTGGAGGGCTTAATTCCTCTTGTGTGAGGAATAAAAATATTAGAGAAAACTTTGCCTTCACAAAATCGTGTTTTTCCCTTCTGTCTTTTGCATCTAATTCTAGCCCTCTTATAATCTGAGTTCTTTCTGAAAGCCACATTACTAGACAGATATTCTAAATAAAATCACTGAATGTTATATTCTGTGAACAATATTTAAATGTCTCGAGGGTTTGGAAATAATTTGTGTAACTTCTTTCAAAATGCTTATGCCTACAAAGCTATTACTGGCCTATTCCTCATATCCCGTGGCTTTTACTAGGTGTGCTAATTATAAGTGAACAGAGAAGCCTTGCTGGAGGCCACTCACTTCTGGGGGCTTAGAACATCTGATGAGAGCACTGCTCAGAATCTAACCCAGTGATGCTGGTTGTAGCCAGGAGTGAGATTCTTACGTATTGACTTTTAGCACAGATACAGTTTTCCCTGGACACTGAAAACTGGAAAGGAGAGGAAAAAATGGAGGAGAAACAAACACTGCACACATATCATCAGTTTAAACTCTACAACATCTGTGTAGGTTTGATATCCTTATTGGCTGTGCTACAGAAAGGAAAGCATCATTTAAGCAGTAAAATAATTTGAAAGTGACACAGATTAAACAAATGACAAGGGCAAAGCTAGAACTGAAAGGAAGGGACTCTAACTGAAAGCCTCGATCCAGGACCTTGGCACCATATTGCTTACAAAGTGGCAGTAGGTCTGCAATGAGTCTGTGAAATCCGATGATAAATAAACCATCCTTTGTCAGTCCCATTGCCAGCCTTCTGCATTTCTATGCACTTGTCAATAGAAAAACTCTGCTGATTTGACTCCAATGACATACATTTTTCATAGTAAAAAGCCAACCATTCATGAATATCTAAAAATCAATGTCATCTTGAGTGTCTGATGACAAAGCACCTTTGCAGTGTAATTAAGAAGAATGTGTTGCTAAACTCTTTTAGGTGATTTTGACTTCCCTGCTGGCTCAAATGGTAAAGAATCTGCCTGTAATGCAGGAGACAAGGGTTCGATCCCTGAGTTGGGAAGATCCTCTAGAGAAGGAAATGGCAACCCACTCCAGTATTCTTGCCTGGAGAATTCCGTGGACAGAGGAGCCTGGTGGGCTACAGTCCGTGGGGTCACAAAGAGCTGGACATGACTGAGCAGCACTTTCACTTCTCTTCACTTTAGGTGATTCAGATAAGGTTTAGACAGATTAAGGTACTTTGTTTAAGATTACAGAGCCACTAACTGACAGATCCCACAGACTCTTAAACTCTGTATTCTTTCCACCATATTATAAACCCTCATTCACTACAACAAAAACTCTACAAATCAATATTCAAGCTAATTATCACAAAGAGCAGAAATGCTAACTGCAAATAAATTTGTGTGCAGTTTTGAGTAATCCTTTCTCCTCCTTTTGTAATTTGTAATTTATACATGAAGGGAAAGTTTGTTTTCATTTTTATTGAAGTACAGTTGCTTTGCAATGTTGTATTTTCTGCTGTACATCAAATTGAATCAGCTACACATGTACATATATCCCCTTTCTTTTGGGTTTCCTTCCCATTCAGGAAACCACGGAGCATTGAGTAGTGGAGTTCCTTGTGCTATACATAAGTTCTCATTAGTTATCGATTTTATAATTGTAGTGTATATACGTGAATCCCAATCTCCCAATTCATCCCATCCCACCTTTCCCCCTTTGGTATTTGTATGTTTATTCTCTGCATCTGTGTCTCTATTTCTGCTTTGCAAATAGGTTCATCTACACCATTTTTCTAGATTCCACATGTATGTGTTAATATATGAGACTTTTGTTTTTCTCTTTCTTTGTTTTAAGTGCCAGTCTGAGTAGGGGACACAATTTCAGAGTTCATAGAGCATTTTCAAAAGTTCAAAATCTGGGACTCAGGTAGTTGAAAGGAAACTTTTGATGCATGACTCAGTGTATTCACATTCAAGGCCATCTGGTAGGAATGGTGGTTTCTTAGGTTTGCTGATGAAGCAGTCTGTCAAGCAAAAGAATGTGAGCTTCTCTAGCACCTGGCTGTTCTCTGGAGTTGAGCCTGCTTGGAAGTCCTCTTCAGCTTGGAGGAGGGAAATAAATCTTGCCCCGAAATCCATCTGTGGACCCTGCCAAATAACTTTTGCCTTTGGGTTCTCTTATTTATAGCACGAGAAAACCTGAAGCAGTTCAGTAACTTCATTTCTTTTCATATAATTTATATTTTAAGATGCTTCAGAAGGATTTCCTTGAGCCAATTTAATCCAATGAGGTCCAAGAACCAAAGATGAGGGGACATCTTTTCTTTGGAGCACAGCACATGGGGAGGGTTGAGTCCCAAATTCACCTGCCATCCCATGAAAGCACACGGTGTAGCCCGTCAATATAAAGCTGAGGTAAATTTCAAAGTAATTTCTCTTCTGATTTATCAAAAAAAAATGTCATAGAAATTTGCATTAGACTGTGTAAAACCAAGAAGTTGGGTAGTATACAAGCTGTTCATATATTAAAGTTTAAAGCTATCTCATTTGTTGTAAGGTGATATTTTCTACCATCTGTTTCTTATTATAATGATGTGATTACTTTAAATGAAGATCATCTACGGAAATAAATGGAAAAAATGACTGCATACACTATTATTTTGTCCCTTTGGTTCATTGGGAAAATTTGTACTAAATTTGTCAGTCTCCATTTCTCTTTATAAAGGTAACGTTAATATAATCGATTACTCCATTAACAAGGGACATTTTGTGCAGGAGAACTACACTATATATCTTTTCTTTTACTTATGCAAATTGCAACAAAAGCAATTAGATGTTTTCTAATTCTCAATATTATATTTATTTTAAAGAGTAATAATTTTATTCAGCAATGAATATGTATGAGTGAAGTTATTTTTCCCTCTCTGAAAAATAGAGGTGGCTGCATAACTGTTTCGGTCCTTTATTGGATTTCTTTTTTTTTTTTTTATTAAAGCATCTGTTGTTAGATGACAATTCAGTTGCTGGTTAAGTAGAGGGGAAGGCTGTGAAAATATTTTAAATGAATGTATACTTTTATATCCTAAGATGAAGAGGTGAACAACTATAATTGTGCTGAGGAGAAGGCTGTGTCCTACCTGCTCCTCCTTCCTTCTCTTGCCAACTCATCCATGTTGGATGTGATAGCAATGCTGAAAACTTGGCTTCTGTGACTGCTGCCGAATCAAATCTTGGAGACAGAGTTTTGGGTGAAGTAGAAAAGAATACTGGAGGTTTATTCCTTTGCCAGACAAAGGGGGACACAGCAGGCTCCTACCTCCCCAAAACTATATTTCCCAGCCTGGGAGGATAAGATGATGAATTTTATAGCAATGTTCCAAGGACAGGGTTGCTGAAAAATTTAGGGTGTGTTCAGGGCCTGCACTTCTTTAATCTGGTCTCAGATAATATTTTGATGAGCTTCTCTGACTCCTTGATTCTGGTATTCCCTTGAATGACAAATGCTAACTTCTTCCTTTTGTTGGGTTTTAGTTCTTTAAAGAGCTCAAAGACATTGTTAGGAAGCATCACTACAAACAAAGCTAGTGGAAGTGATGGAATTCCAGTGGAGATATTTCAAATCCTGAAAGATGATGCTGTGAAAGTGCTGCACTCAATATGCCAGCAAACTTGGAAAACTCAGCAGTGGACACAGGACTGGAAAAGGTCAGTTTTCATTCCAATCCCAAAGATAGGCAATGCCAAAGAATGCTCAAACTACCACACAATTGCACTCATCTCACACACTAGTAAAGTAAAGCTTAAAATTCTCCAAGCCAGGCTTCAGCAATATGTGAACCGTGAACTTCCAGATGTTCAAGCTGGTTTTAGAAAAGGCAGAGGAACCAGAGATCAAATTGCCAACATCCGCTGGATCATGGAAAAAGCAAGAGAGTTCTAGAAAAACATCTATTTCTGCTTTGTTGACTATGCCAAAGCCTTTGACTGTGTGGATCACAATAAACTGTGGAAAATTCTGAAAGAGATGGGAATACCAGACCACCTGACCTGCCTCTTGAGAAATCTGTATGCAGGTCAGGAAGCAACAGTTAGAACTGGACATGGAACAACAGACTGGTTCCAAATAGGAAAAGGAGTACGTCAAGGCTGTATATTGTCACCCTGCTTACTTAATGTATATGCAGAGTACATCATTAGAAACGCTGGGCTGGAGGAAGCACAAGCTGGAATCAAGATTGCTGGGAGAAATATCAATAACATCAGATATTCAGATGACACCACTCTTATGGCAGAAAGTGAAGAAGAACTAAAGGGCCTCTTGATGAAAGTGAAAGAGGAAAGAGAAAAAGTTGGGTTAAAGCTCAACATTCAGAAAACTAAGATCATGGCATCTGGTCCCATCACTTTGTGGCAAATAGATGGGGAAACAGTGGCTGACTTAGATGGGGAAACAGTGGAAACAGTGGCTGACTTTATTTTTCTGGGCTCCAAAATCACTGCAGATGGTGATTGCAGCCATGAAATTAAAAGATGATTACTCCTTGGAAGGAAAGTTATGACCAAACTAGACAGCATGTTAAAAAGCAGAGACATTACTTTGCCAACAAAGGTCTGTCTAGTCAAGGCTATGGTTTTTCCAGTGATCATGTATGGATGTGATAGTTGGAGTATAAAGAAAGCTGAGCGCCAAACAATTGATGATTTTGAACTGTGGTGTTAGAGAAGACTGTTGAGAGTCCCTTGGACTGCAAGCAGATCCAACCAGTCCATTCTAAAGGAGATCAGTCCTGGGTGTTCTTTGGAAGGACTGATGTTGAAGCTGAAACTGCAATACTTTGGCCACCTGATGTGAAGAGCTGACTCATCAGAAAAGACCCTGATGCTGGGAAAAACTGAAGGCAGGAGGAGAAGGGGATGCCAGAGGATAAGATGATTGGATGGCATGACCATCTCGACAGACATGGGTTTGGGTGGACTCCAGGAGTTGGTGATGGACAGGGAGGCCTGGTGTGCTGGGGTTCACGGGGTCTCAAAGAGTCAGACACGACTGAGCAACTGTACTGAACTGAACTGATCCCTTGAGGTGGAACCTGAATATTCATTGGAAGGACAGATTATAAAGCTGAAACTCCAGTACTTTGGCCACCTGATTCAAAGAACTGACTGACTGAAAAAGACCCTGACGCTGGGAAGGGCTGAAGGCGGGAGGAGAAGGGGCTGATGGAGGATGAGATGTTTGGATGGCATCACAGACTGAATGGACATGAGTTTGAGTAAACTCCAGGAGTTAGTGATGGACGGGGAGGCCTGGCGTGCTGCAGTCCATGTGGTCCCAGAGAGTCAGACATGACTGAGCGACTGAACTGAACTGAGGTGGACCCAGTGCCCTGCCCCAGGGCTGCACTATTGTCTCTTGGCTGCTCCTCCCTTGTCTCTGCATCCCCTCTCTCCTCTGGTTAGTGACTGTATGAACCTGCCCTTTGGAACTCTGGAAGGTAGTGGAGGCTGGAATCGGTTCCCTACAAACCAGGAATGGGAACACACAAAGGTTTGCCTGCCCAAGAGCCCCACAGTGTCCTGATTGGTTTCACTGGCACCAAACAAAAGGGGGCTGCACTGCCTTGACATGAGCGTTTCCCGTGTACCAGTTGGAGAGCTAATTCAGAATCTCACATACGTGTATTTACTGTCTGTCTTTCTTCAGTGAGTGTGAGGACAGCCTCTGATATGGCCCCTAGTCACCCACGGCACCTATTTGTTGAATGATGGCCAAGTGAGAGGGCAGAGGGAAGTCAGCTAGAGCGTGGGGGAGACTGTTCTCCATCAGGTCCAATCAGCGCCAGCATGGGTTACTCAAGGTCAGGAAAGTTGTTTAATGGGATGGAAGAAAAGACTGACTTTATTTTTCAAAAGTTCTGACTTTATTTTTCAAAAGCTTGTTTGGAACCTAAAGGGCATTTTCTGTAGCTGTCTTGTAACATAACAAAAATATTTGGCCTGTGGATCCTCTGAAAAAAACTCCTAGACAAAGAGCAGTTGAAACTCAACCTATCACAGATAAAACATGAAGTGAGTTTTTTGTTTGTTTGTTTTTAACAGAAGTGGAATTCTGTCCCCCAGGCATCATGGTGACTCCCCATGGCCTGAGATGAGGACTCTGATAGGCAGAGGGCATGAGATGGATCCCTCAGAGGATCAAAGTGTGAGAATCTGCAGAAACACCTGGGAACATTGCTTGTCCCAGACAACTTTTGCCTCCTAGTGTTCCAAGGATAAACTTGTAGCATTCCTTGCTTTCTGCTGATGTGTGTTAGTTGCTCATTTGTGTCTGACTCTTTGAAACCCCACTAAATGCAGCCTGCCAGGCTTCTCTGTCCATGGGATTCTCCAGGCAAGAATACTGGAGTGAATTGCCATTCCCTTCTCTCAATGATCTTCTTGACCCAGGGATTGAACCCTGGTTGCCTGCATTGCAGGCAGATTCTTTTCCATTTGAGCTATAGGGAAGTAGCATTCCTTCCTTTCTGCTGGCAGGCATAGGATAGAAAGCCATAGCACAGAAGACCAGAGAACTGGCTTTGGGCCAAATTGCCTGCAGTTTTTATCCTGTTGTTTAATATGTATGTAAATTGGGTCAAATTTCTTAATCTCTCTGTCTCAATTTCTGCATCTATGAAAAAGGAAAACTAATCTGACCTATTTCATCAGGTCATTGTAATGATCAAGTTAGTAGCTATAAATGGTTTGCTGTTGTTTAGCCACTAAGTTGTGTGCAGCTCTTTGTTGACCCCGTGGACTGAGACATGTCAGGCTTCCCCGTCCTTCACAATCTCCCAGAATTTGCTCAAATTCATGTCCTTTGAGTCAGTGATGCCATCCAATCATCTCCTCCTCTGTTGCCCCCTTCTCTTCCTGCTCTCAAATTTTCCCAGCATGAGGGTCTTTTCAAATGAGTCAGTTCTTCTCATCAGATGGCCAAAGTATTGGAGCTTCAACTTCAGCATCAGTCCTTTCAATGAATTTTCAGGGTTCATTTCCTAGCATTGACAGGTTTGATCTCCTTACTGTCCAACAAAGCACATACTCAATAAATAGTGAGTTGAACGAATTGTCATGATTTTATATTGGCAGTTGGAGAAATAGCAGGACCTTGGTCAAAATAGAGAAGCTTTAAGAGGGAATTACTTTGGGGGTCAGATGATGAAACATATTTTCAGATAATTAATTTGGGGGGGGATCGTTAAAGCATTACCGCCCAATAAGCACCATCCATTGCCTTATACATGTGACACCTTTTGCCAGAAAAAATAAGTGAGCCTGCCATTGTCGTCAGGACATGGGAGAGAATATTCATGCCAACTCTCAGTACTCAGAAAGGACAGAACTTCAGAACTTCCTCAGTGTCTGGGAGCAGGATTTGATAACAATGAGAACAGAGAAAACAGGAGTTTGAGGGTTTCAATTCACAGAAGCTAGTTTCATGGAAATGAAACTGACCTCTTTCTGAAGTTTATCTGGCCCTTTCTGTTGTTCACATTTTTTGTTGTTGTTTCAATATTATCTCAAGACATTTATTTAAAATTCTTTTTATAGTATCCTTTTCAAAGGAGTTGGTTATCACTCACTTTCTCATTTCTTTCTAAATTGTTTCATTCCATTCTTTTAATTAAGGTTGGCTGACAATCCAGATCAGACAAATAGAATTTCTTAAAAGCCAATAATAATTCATGGCTATTTAATTGAAATAGTGGGGAAGAGTTGATAAGCCAAAGCCTTTTCATACAGTGATAAGGCTGAAAACCGTATATGAGAAATGAGAAATCAAAATAATTTTAAGCCATGAGTATGTTAATAGAAAAATGACTAGTGATTGATATATGTAGGAAGTAATTACATAAATATCAGCAAGTAGCATGTATTATATATTGAATAGCATGACTAAATTGAAATAGTCATTTATATAATCAACCATGGGATAACAAACCCAGGATGGAAAGATTTACTGAGAACAAATATTTACTTTAAAGTGAAAGGCACTGCCTCACCATTTTTTGAGTGAAATTATACATTTTATAGTCTCTTTATATTTTGTGATGTAAACTCAAAGAGAAGGGCTCTTTGTTTGCATAGACAAAGCTGGTCTTTCTTCCTGAAGATACCTGACATTTTATAATCAGGTGGGCAAATTTTAATGTGTGATCAGTGGTTAGTAGAGAAAGAAAAAGTCACTCAAAAGCTAACCAAGGAGAAGTGGCTTCATGAAATTAAGGTGAAAAATGAAAGTATAAGGAAGAAAATCTCGAGTTTTATAAAAATGTATTTTGTTAATCTACCTTCTCTCCCCACTTCTAACTAAGAAAAATTGTACTGAATGTCTTTAAAAATTCTTTCAATATTTAATTATTTTAAATATTACTTGTTAAACATTGCATCTCCTAGCTCTAATATATACATATATAGTTTTCTCCAAAAATGGGCTTCATGATTGAGTAAAATAGCAGCAAGAGGAATTAATATCCCTAAGTTTGTAAAGAAACCATTTATTGCACATCTTGAGGTTCATTTTCATTTTTGACGTATTATATAATATTTCACCTTTCTATAAGTAAAATGTGGAGAAGGAAATGGCAACCCACTCCAGTGTTCTTGCCTGGAGAATCCCATGGATGGAGAAGCCTGGTAGGCTGCAGTCCATGGGGTCGCAGAGTCGGACACGACTGAAGCGACTTAGGAGTAGCAGCATACATTTTAAATGGATATTAACATCATGTGAAATAACAGATTTAATATTTAATTTCATAGTGTCAGAGCACCAAAAACCTTATTGAGAGAGGCAGGTCATTTTGGACATTTCAGGGATATAATGCTTGAAAACTAAGCCGTGGCCAAGGATAAACAAGATCTAACAGCTTGATAGATCACTGTCATTGCTCCAACAGGACAGAGACAGCAGATAGAGAAATAGAGGCCCCAAGGAGACAGAGGAAGTTAAAGATGAATGGTATCAAATGTTACCGTTAATGGAAAACAACTTGGGGAAAATGCTTGAAGGACTCTGGCTGCTTTATTGCAACTTCCTTGAAATCAGTATCTTGCTTTCCCTTTACCACTTGCAAAGCAATGAACCAACCTAGACTTCACCTCTCTGGAGCTCAGCATGGGGGCGAGCCACACACAGTCTATTTTCCAAGATGTTTTGCTTTCTGTCTGAAGGCTTCGACCCAAGAGAAGGCTTTGGAATCAGAATAGTTCATAGTTTCAAGGCAAAGGGCAGAGTCACTCAGCTGATGGGTACCATGCTGGGCTCTGCAAAACCCCATTCATCATCTTGAGGGGGGGGGCTCTCCAGCAGGGTTTGCAAGTGTGAGAAAGAGGCTCAGAGATGCAGAAGACCTCAGTCAAGAATGCCCAGTTGAAATCACCCTTTATTTTAGGGGAGATTGTACCTCCCAGTGGATTTCTTAAGCTTTGTATTTTTTATTTTATTATGCTTTATTTCCTACAAATGTAACACAGTTCATTCTCCCACAGCCAAGCAACTTTAATTTTCAGGTTCGCCATGCAGAAACTTTCTTGTTTGGAAACTAACAGACCTTTCAGAGAAAGGTGTATATATTTCATAAAATGAATTCCAAGGTGATAATGTCTGTACAAGTCCCTTCTGTGAAATAAATGTTATTCTCAATGTATGATTTTAGGTATAAAGTGATATCTTCAATATAATCAACTCCAAATATTTTGCTAGAAGTAGAATAAATATCACAGTTTTTAAAATGCCCTGAACTGAATGATTCTTGACCAAATGGAGTATCTTTGATTTTTAAGCCCTGGTGGCTGTAACACAAATCTGAAATATTCTGTATTCCTGTTGCTAAATAAAGAATAAAGATTTGAGCTCTTACTCCATTAAAGAGTGTTCTAGGCATGTGAAGGGTATAGAAATATGATGATATACCTGTCAATCACTTGTGCCTGTGAAAGGCTTTCCATTTAGGTAGAAGAACTAAGACTTGATAGAAAAGAAAACACTTCATGGTACTCTGTGAGGTTAATTGCTAGATAAGTTCTAGAATTTAAAACAAGAAGCACCTTAGAGGTCAAATAATTCAATCTCCTTGTTTTATGAAATATAAAAGTTCTCATTGTAAAGAAATTGTCTCCACATAAATAGGGAAACCTGTTCAAACCAAGGTGTCCTAACTCAAAGTTGAGGGCTCCTTGCTCCAGCCACATTTAATCTGCTGGAACAGCAGGGGAGGATAAGAGTGGGTCCTTGATCCACAGCAGCTGAGGTGTCAGGTTAACTGTGTCCTCTGGTTGACCACAGACAGAGGACGTGCACTTACTTACTCTACTACTTGTAGAGTAGCTGACTGTACAACAGGTCAGGATTGGCCAGAAAAGTAAGAGGAATGTTTCCAGCACCCACTTACAGTGAGTCCAAGAAAGAGGAAGGAGAAAGCAAGTTAATAAGTATTATCTATCCATCATGTCCCACCAGACTCATCAGTGATTCATATGCAGGAGTTAGTATTTGCTGAATGAGAGAATCATTGCTCAACAATCCTGCAAGGTGTGGTTATTCCTAGCCTCAATAAGGACACTGAAGCTGTTCACCTGGTGGCAAATGTTTGCTCATAGCCTCCTGAGCACCAGACTTTGTGTTCAACACAGTGGTACCAAGAGACCCACCACCTGAATTCCCTACTTGATTAGATAGTAGGCATATTGGAGATGGAACTTCAAGATGGGTGTGCGTGCTCTGCTTCTGAACTTTATTCCTACCAACTCAGAGAAGTCATGTAACATTTTAAGATCACAAAGCATAGAAGTGGAAGTTCGCTTTCCAAATCACAGCTTTCACAAAATACTTTAGAATTGCTGTTCTTTCCATTATGACTCACAGCCTGCGCTGGAAGAGAGCGGCGGATGAATCGGTTCGGGTTAGAAAATGCAGCTGAGAAGAACAGAAGTCGGTGGGGATAGGAGCAAAGAGGACAGAGGATGAGGTAGCCTGTGTACGTACTGTGTCCAGGACAGGAATGCAGGGATGCTCTTTAAATAGACTCAAACCTGAGCACCTTGAGAGTTCTACACACCAAGAGAGAAGCCTGGAAAATGAGAAGCAGCTGGAAGATGAATGGACACTATTTCTAGTGGATCACAAATAAGAGAAGTGAATCAAGCATATGCAAGAGAAATTTTTCTTTTACTGCAAAATTGCTACAAATGCACATTCTTCTCTCCATATCCCATACATACCCCACATACATGCCAGAACCCAGCAATTCACAATTCTTCCCCTGTTTCTGCCTCCAGTCCCTGGCAATCCACACAACCCTGTTTAGAAATCTGTTTGAAAGCCATGGGATGGAAAAGAGGAATGAGGATATATTGACTTTCAAAAATCATAGGCCTTATTCTTTGCTTGGTATAGGCTAGGGTTTATACTGGGGTGCTGCAGAGGTTCCTTTCCAGTGAGTCTGAGAATCAAGCAGGTGTGTGGACTGTCAGAAAGAAGCAGATACTAGGGTATACTTCCCTCCTTTGGCTTAAATTTGTGAGTGTACAGGCTGCCTACTGATGTTAACCATGTTTAAGTGAGGCACTCTTCAAAAAGCTGAGGCTGGTGAACTCGTGTTGGATGTGTCAGTGTGTTAATTCAGTCACCGCGTCGGGAAGAATCACCGTGAGAAAGGAGAATTGTACCGAAGGCAGCTAGGTAACTCTCTCACAGTGAAAGACTGGCCTATAATGTTGGAATATGCACATTCTTGTAGAGAAATAAGTAAAATGGAAAAGAGCAAAGGGCCCGTGGCTACTTTTCCCAGCCTCTTCGAGCAGAACAAAATACTGCTCCCCACTAAAAGAATGACAACTCCAGATTTCCAATGGATCAGTGATTTCAAGGGAGGCAATTTACTCCTAACACTTCCTGTGCCCTGAGAAAATGTGACTAAAATATGAAACTGTAAAAAAAGCACAGAACCTTCAAGTAGTTTAGACAGAAAGGCAAAGTTAGAGATCATCTGGTTCAGTGGTTATTAACCTTTGGAAGAAAGAAAAGAATGTGATAAAATTTGGGACTCACTCCCTGTGGGGGAAAAACACAAATGCACATTAATGCAGTCTGTATGCAATTCCAGGAGTGTCTTTAGTGCTTGTTATTAGAGTCAGAATTCCTGAGCTGGTGGAACCCTCAATTAAAGGGAAACCCCCAGTGGTTCAGATGGTAAAGAATCTCCCACAGTGCAGGAGACCAGGGTTGGATCCCTGGGTTGGGAAGATCTCCTGGAAAAGGGAAAGGCTACCCACTCCAGTATTTTTTCCTGGAGAATTCCATAGACAGAAGAGCCATGGGGTCACAAAACATCAGCCATGACTGAGGGACTAACACTTTTCACTTTCACACTTTCACAAGTACCTTTCCTAGGGTCACCAGGTAACTGGTGTTGGAACAAGACAGAGTAGCCCAATATTTAGCCTACACCTAATTAGAGCTACTACCCAAATTACAGGAAGTTATTATCTGAGGGACTTAGAATTGCCTCATACATTAACCATCAGATTTTTCCTTGTTGGTGTCATTCAAAATTATGCCCTTCTGGCACTACTAGTAACTTTCTGGATAAGTTCAAATTAAAAGAGAATTTTAATTAGTTGTACTGTTGCTATTTCATAAATTAGATATTCTGATCTGCTGTTTTCCCTTGCATTAAAAAAAAAATTGGTTTTGGTTATTTTGAAATGTCAAGGTATTATCTCTTTAAGACCACTCATGATCACTCCAGGGCTAGTTCTCATAGTACCAGGTATTCATGTGGCTCTGTTACTGCTTTAAAGTAAAATGAGATTCTCGAATAAATAGGCTTTAAAATATCTGAGCCAGTATCGCTTCTATTGAAATTCATAGGATGGTAATCTGAAGTTGGTGTTGTCAGGCTTTCTGATGAGGGAGGCAAGCTTATCTTAATACGCAGATTTAAAGAGTGACTTTCCTAGGACCAGGAGACAACTGGAGGTTATAAAGTTAGGAATCATTTACATAATGGAGATTATCAATATAATAATATGTGGCCGTAATCTCTTATTTTAGCAGCATCAGTGAGGAGGGGGAAAAGTGACAGAATTCTGAGTTACAAGCATGTGATCTTCTTCTGAATTCTCTCCTCTCTTGTCCTTTTGTCAGACAGCAGCTGGGTTCATTGCATCTTCCCTGTTTTATCCCTGTCATGGAGGAGTCTGCTATGTTGGGGAAAAAGATAAAAAAAAAAAAAGAGTATTGCTCCTTTAGCAATAGAATAGGTTGGGTAGATGATAAATTTACAGATTCATTGAAATTGATGAAGACATTTGAGAAGATATACTTAATGGATTTACTAGAAATTAGATGTTCCTTCTATTTCCCAATAAACCAAAGAAGTTTATTTACTAAACATAAATGCCAGAGTACTACTTAAGACAGAATTATATCCTGAGACTTTAGACAGTATTTATGGGAGATTTGGGTAACAGTTTAAGACACATCTTATGAATACCTCAGATATTCCAGGGCAGAGTCATCTTTCATAAGACATTTTGGTAACCTCAGTATTCAGTACGAAGTCTGGTACATAATAGGTATATATATATATATATATATATATATATATATATATATATATTGTTGGGTTGGTGTTTACCTATGTCAAGTGATTTTTGATGGGGGCTGAGAAAGCTCTATCTGTTCTATGCAGCTCCCACTCAGAATCTGGGCTATCCATTTATTCTTGTAAGCTTTGCTTCTTGAACTTGGAATAATTTTATGTATATGGCTTATGTGTAAACTGAATTCATTCCAAGTGGAGTAAATGAAAAGCAGTTACACACCAAAGAGCAGTGTTGTCTCATAACAGAATAAAGATTAATTTCTGTGCATCATAATCAGTATAACAACAGTTCCCTAAAAGATATAAAATTTGGTTCAGTTTGGCTGATCATATTAGAATAAAACTTACATGAACAAAATTTACATACAAATAGAATAAAGGGAGGATTTGGACCTTGGGTAGCGCATTTATTATTGAGTATTCCATGTAAATCCATTAATTACTACAATGAATTGTATTGAAATGTGTAATCGCATCCCCTGTCTAGTCAACTTATAGAAGACTGAGTTTGGAACTGTATCTCTGGACATATAGAAACTGAAATAAGTGGATTTTTAAATTTTTTGAATAATAAGGTATAGTTCCACACAATTTCACAATTTGTAGCAGCTAAAGAGCAGATGGACAATAAATTCAGATACTGGCTAAATGGGTGTGATAATTAATGCCAAACTAGGGAACAACTTCAGCTAATGAAAAATATAAACAGAGATTTTAATTGGATGAAAGGGACTCCTAGCACAGTTAATAATGGATCTTGAAACATACAAAATAAATGTCCTCTAGCAACCACTTTCAATAAAACAGTGGACTAGAAAGTTTTGCTTCAACCTAATCCATATATGCCCACTGTATTTGCCATTAAATTAGTAACTTTACTTGTTAATTATATCATTAACCAAGCTCAGGGACCTACATGCATTTTTAATTATCACTTTAGCATTGGCATCCAGTGGATTTACGATTAATTTAGAAAGACAGAGCCTGTATTGTTTCTTTCAAATAGTGAAAATCCCGGAAATGATGGGATTTTCTCTGGATAAACATGAGAAAATTATCACATTTATTCTGATTCTTTTTGCGCTGGATCTATTCCTTAATTCCAGATTGTAATTCAACCCAGATTATAAAGTTATTGAGTGTTAATTAAAAATAACCTTAAGAGACTTAAAAATTAGAAACCTACTCTACTTTTCTCATCTTCCATGCCCTCTTACAGCCTCCTGCTTTCACTGTATTTACATTTTCCTTATAACACTGTATTTTATAATATTTATTTGGCTGTGCTTGGCTTACATGGGATCTTTGATCTTTGTTGTGATGTGCAAACTCTTCAATGCAGCATGTGCGATCTAGTTCCCTGACCAAGGCCACCTGCATTGAAAGCATGAAGTCTTAGCCACTGGACCACAGGGAAAGTGAAAGTGAAGTCGTTCAGTCGTGTCTGACTCTTTGCGACCCCCATGGACAGCAGCTTACCAGGCTCTGCCATCCATGGGATTTTCCAGGCAAGAATACTGGAGTGGGCTGCCATTTCCTTCTGCAGGGGATCTTCCCAACCCAGGGATTGAACCCAGGTCTCCTGCATTGCAGACAGACACTTTATCGTCTGAGCCACCAGGGAAGCCCTGGACCACAGGGAAGTCCCTGTATTTTCATTTACAAATAATTTTGCCTATCAAATGTCTAAGCCCTTTACTACTAGACTTAGAGTTTATCTCCTACCAGATCTCTAAGATTTTTCATTCTTTGCTTCTGTTCCCATGAATTTTGTTAAGTAAAGGTTCCCATTGAATGATGTGTCAACTTTCTGAAGCTGCAAATGGATCAACGTTTGGGTCTGAATGTGGAGGCAAGAAAAATATATCACTCAAAAATCTAAAGACAAGTGATACAAAAAAGTTATTCATGGTCGTTAATATATAGCTGAGTCTGGAAACTGAACTATCTTGGCATTATAATTGGGACTTCAATTAAAATAGAAATTGTCTAAAACTCTGAACAGCTAAATAGCTAAGATAGCTTCCAACCACTGATAATCCAGCCAGGGTTATATGATCAAAGAGAGAACACACTGGTTTTGGTGGTGGTGGTTTAGTTGCTAAGTCGTTCCCTGACTCTTGTGACCCCATGGACTATAGACTGCCAGGCTTCTCTGTCCATGGTGGGGGGGGTTCTCTAGGCAAGAATACTGGAGTGGGTTAACAGTTCCTTCTCCAGGGGATCTTTCTGACCCAGGAATCGAACCCAGGTCTCCTGCATTGCAGGCAGATTCTTTACCAACTGAGCTACAAGGAAAGCCCATGTACCTACAAGTGCATGAAAGTGTTAAGTCTCAGAGGTAAGTAATGCACTCTGAGATGTTCAACCAAATCTTTTGTTATAACAATAGCCAAGCATGCAGAGGCTAGCAAGATATTTTCAGAGCACAAACAATGGCTTTTTTAGACAAGTCACATTTTCAAGAAGTGTCCCTGGTGGCTCAGATGGTAAAGAATCCGTCTGCAATGTAGGAGACCCGGGTTCAATCCCTGGATCGGGAAGATCCTCTGATGAAGAGAATGGCAATCAACTCCTGTATTCTTGCCTAGAGAATTCCTTGGACAGAGGAGCCTGGAGGGCTACAGTTCAAGGGGTTGCAAAGAGCCGGATATGCCTGAGTGGCTAACACTTAACACACTAGTCTGTTGATGAGGCAAGAGGCAGGAAAAGACACTTCATGCCATGAACATGATAGCTTTGACTATCTCTATTCACTGGGAAAGAAGTAACACAAAAAGAATAGCAGGTCATGAT